>NC_133772.1:105002664-105063762 GCF_003597395.2 Chelonoidis abingdonii | reverse complement strand
TCCATAATTGCCGTGCTATGGCATCTGCCAGGGCAATCCAGGGAAAAACGGCACGAAATGATTGTCTGCCGTTGCTTTCCCGGAGGAATGACTGACGACATTTACCCAGAACCACCCGCTACAATGATTTTTGCCCCATCAGCCACTGGGCTCTCAACCCAGAATTCTAAGGGGCAGGGGAGACTGCAGGAACTATGGGATAGCTACGGAATAGCTACCCACAGTGCAACGCTCCGGAAAGTGACGCTAGCCTCAGACCATGGACGCACACCGCTGAATTAAAGTGCTTAGTGTGGCTGCGTGCACTCGACTTTATACAATCTGTTTTATAAAACCGGTTTATGTAAAATCGGAATAATCCCGTAGTGTAGACGTACCCATAGTTAAATAGATAAAACGAAGCTAACATTGACACAAGAGGAAGAGTTCAGTGAGTCGCAATTTGACACTGTAGATGGAATTAATACCATAAGAACTTGTTGCTGACTGCTGAAAATCTGGCTTTGGAATAGACTTTCCGTATCTACTCACTGCACTTACTGATACAGGAACATATATTGAACCATTTGCTGAAGCGTTTTTAAGTCTGTGAATAACTGCTCATGGCTTCAAACTTCCTAAATTGACAGTATTTTTAAAACTGTTTTTGTCTGAAAGATTTTTCCCCTTTCCTTTTTTTTTCTCTTTTCCCTAAAAAAAAAATCACATCATAGCAGCTCCTGAAATGGGAGTAGTGGGAGAGCTATGTTTTAACTAACCCTGCTCAAATCCAACACAGTTGTTAAGGATCTAGCTGCCGACTGCAACCTACCTGCATGAGTTAGCTGTGACTGGCTAATGAATTTATCCTCACAATACACCAATAAGGCAGGGAAGTATTCTCTCCATTTTACACATGGGGAACGAAGGCAAAAAGAGATTAAGTGACATGCCCATGGCCACACAGGAAGAATGACACAGAGCTGACAAAAGCACCCGGATTTCATGTGCCTCAGTCCAGTACCACAAGTCAATGGAACTACTCACATGCTTAAAGTTAGGCATGTGTTTTAAGTTCCTTGATGAATCAGAGCCATCAATACATTTTTCATAACTTACTCCTGTTAGCTCTACAGACTTTCCGCAATTATCGGAGAATGGCTGGACACTTCTGTCTCATTCTCAACAGAATTACGAACTCAGTTCCAAATGCAGAATTTGTACAGTTGCTGATGATGCACAAGTCAGAAAGAGAACACACTGAGGTCACAGTCTAAGTTTTAATGGTACACACCTCTCACAGTCTAAGTTTTAATGGTACAAGCAGATCATTTATCTTTGTTCTTTTCTAAGGTTAATAAGTTGCTATGAAATAAATGAAACACAATCATGGAATCTTACATAGCCATACTTACAGAATCACTTTTCAGAGCCAAACCACACTTCAAGGTAACTGCATGAGACTATACCATAGAAAGACCTAAAACATTATATTGTTTTTAGCAGAAGCAGCCTCTCTGTGCCATGTAGAGGAGACAGGAGCAATCTGTTTTCATGTTCTACTTAACAGAAGAAATGCCTCTATTTGCTTTTGCTAGTAGCCCCTGATGCTGTGCTAAACAGGAGCTGATGTCAGAGCATACTCTTAAATGAAGGGCTAAAGGGATCTGTGTCCTAACTCTCAAAGAAAGTCAGTGATATTGTAGACATATAAAGTGTGCATGTGTGTAAGCTCCAAGTGACAGCTCTAGTGGCATGGAAGTTACTAAATTCTACCAGCTGTTCTACAGAACTGTACTCAAGAAGGGAAAGCCAATTAAAATAAAAATGTGGAACAAGATTCTCCGTGTTTCATACACCAGCTTACCATACTCGGATGGGGAGAAGGGAACGCACGACAAGTACAATTTGAGATTTTTACTTAAAACTGGCCACAAAATTCCAAGGAAAAAAAGAGGTGAAATCAAATTAATGTGTGCCTAATGTGCAGTACTGTACTTAATACTTCAGAAAATAGATTCAAGAATAGTTCAGCTTACAAATATGATCCCCATGATGTTGTCTAGGTCAGTGGCAAATTGGCTATGTAGGATAAGTGAGCTTTTATGCACTTGTCCACACTGGGATGGCATGGAAGTATAGCATTCACTCCAGTGAGAGCGCTGAAGGGATGCTCTGCATGCAAAAGAAGTGTGAATAATTCAATCTTCTGCCCCGCCTCTCCAGTTTACCTAACATGCATCAGGATGGAACAGTCCTTTCCCTGCCTGTATGTAGGGTAGTGAGTGGGGAAGGAAGGGACGGAGGAGCGCTTTTAGTTTCCTTTCTTCCTAGGCAAAGGCACAAACCAGTCTTGTGAATGTCTGTCCTCCTGCTCAAATGACCTTAATGTGAGCGTTTCAGATACCGTGGTGTTTAAAACCCCCTCCAAAAATAACCTGGCTGCCCAGGCAAGCACTGACTTTATTTTTGTGCCCCTTTCTACTCTGCATACTCCCACCCTGTACTAGCCAGTGGTTCGTGGCACACTGAGGAACCAGTGTCGATGAACAATCAATATCATGTGACTTTTTCATAACGATACATTTAAATGGAACGTTACAAACTCCTGCATAGGGAGCCCTTAAATAGAGGCCATGTCTACACGAGGCCTTAAATTCGAATTAAACGGCTTTAATTCGAATTTATGGAGCACCCATCCACATGACGCAGCCCTCTAATTCGAATTAAAGGGCTATTTAAATCGATTTTAGTACTCCTACTAAACCACAGGAGTAACCCTAAAATCGAATTTACTAATTCGAATTTAGTGCAGTGTGGACGGAAATCGAAGTTAATGGGCTCCAGGAGCTATCCCACAGATCACCACTGACCACTCTGGACAGCACTCAAAACTCCTATGCACTGGCCAGGTAAACAGGAAAAGACCCGTGGAGGTTTGAATCAGTTTCCTGTTTGTCCACCGTGGGGCTCTGAGCAGCAGTTAATCACGCTGCACCTTTAAAAATGCAGTCTCCTGAGAATAGAAAAAGAGCTCCAGCATGGACCACAGAAGAGCTTTGGGATCTCTGGAGTTGCTCCTAAAACATGCAGGTTCTATGCAGAGCTACATGCAATTTTTGGGGGCTTGGCTACCAGTCGCCCATCCTTAATCGTGGATTCAGATGACCTGATTTCAGTTTCAACTGTGGCTGAGGATTCTGCAGAGGGGGAAGATCAGGAAGAGGTACATGAGGGAGACATTGCTGATAGCACACAGCTCTCAATTACCAACAGCAGCCAGGAGTTGTTTCTGACCCAAGATTTAACCTTGCAACAGGCTAATCAAGCCACTATCACAGAAAGTGAAGCCATGGAAGGGACCAGCGGTGAGTAAATGTTTAGATCAGTCATATTTAAAAACTAGCGTTTTTTAATTATCAATTTTTAAGCATGCGTTGTCATTTCTTTTTAGCCATTACAGTTACATGAAAAGTTCCTTAACATGTCTGGGGATGCAATGAAAATCCTCCCAAGAAATCTCCATGAATTGATATTGCAGGAAATCAAAGAGCCTTTTCAGTAAATTTCGGGGCAATGCTGCCTTAGCCGGTCCTCCAATGAAAGATGCTTTGCCCCTCCAGGCATGCATGACGTAATTTGGAATCATTGCTTCACAAAGCATAGATGCATAAGCGCCAGGACTCTGATCACAGGCATGAAACATTCGCTCTGCCTCTTCTGCTGTAACTCTCACCAGAGTTCTATCGTTCATTGTGACCTGGTTGAAATAAGTAATTTATTTGTAATTAGGAGAGCAAACATGGCCATTATGCTACTGTAATGCCACTCCATGTAGCTGGGTGGAGGGGAGTTGTGCTACGATGATGCTTTAGCAGGGAGGGGTGAGACAAACATAAAGACTTACCATGGCTGCTTGGAAGCAAATTTATAATGGCAGTACCAGCAAGCTGCATCTGTACTGTGCTCTGAGCCCAGGGACAGAGTCTCCCAGTATTAAAAGATGAAAAATGTGACCTTGGAGTGAAATCACATGTCCTGCGTAAGGTGCATAGTTTTGTGCTGTGTGAGTGAGTGGAATCATTGTTCTAAGAAATGTATCTTTTTACATACTTCTCTCTCTTACCTCCACCATACAGCTGTGCAGTGTTCTTTACTCACTACCCCATCTGCCAGGCTACCCAAGAGACAGAGGAAAAAGAGAACGAGAGACGAAATGTTTTCCGAAGTCATGGAAGTCAGCCACAGTAACACAGCTCATCATAGTGATTTGAAGGAACTGATAGCAAAATACAAGAAAGATGCCAGTGACCGGGAGGACAGGAGAGACGCTCGAGATGAGAGGTGGCGAGAGGAAGACCGGCAGGTAGAAGAGAGGTGGCGCAAGGAAGACAGGCAGGAAGATCAGAGGAGCAGGGAGGAAGATAGGCGCTGGCGTGATGGAACGCTGGAGCTGCTGCGTGATCACACTGATATCCTCAGACGCATGTTGATTGTTCAGGAACAGCAGCGGGGTTACAGAGTGCCACTGCAGTCCATGTTTAATCACCCTCCAAGCTCCCCAGGTTCCATATCTCCCTCACGCAGACGTGTTAGAACGCGTGGGGGAAGGCTTCCTGCACCAGCACACTCCACCCCCATGGAGAGCCCAACCAAAAGGCTGTAATGAAGCTGAAATGTATTTCATGGGCTTTTCCTTACCTGTGATCCTCCTCCCAAAGCACAGCTTTCAGGGATACCTAGATAAATCTGTGCCTCTGAATATAGTTCCTTTCTAATCAGACATACATCCAAAGGGGGGAGGGTGCTTTTATTACAGGGAATGATCCTTTAAAAATGAACGCATGTTTTTAAAGCAATAACAAATGAGTTTTAATAAAGATTAAATGATTTTTAAAACATACTGGCTTTCTTTCCTTCAGCCACATGTAATGAAAGGGTGGGGGGTTGATTTTGAAAGTCCTGCAGCAAGCTGTAAGTAAAGGGGGACGGTGGGTTGCTTACAGGGAGTCAATAGAGGCGGGAGTGTTCATCAAGGGCAAAGAAGCACTGCAATCACACCATACCCTGGCCCGCGACAAAACACATTTTCAGGGCTTCTCTGATGCGCACCGCCTCCTGGTGTGCTCTTCTAATCGCCCTGGTGTCTGGCTGCTCGTAGTCAGCGGCCAGGCGATTAGCCTCAGCCTCCCACCCCGCCATAAAGGTATCCCCCTTACTCTCACAGAGATTGTGGAGCACACAGCAAGCAGCAATAGCTACGGGGACATTCTTTGGGCTGAGGTCTGAGCGAGTGAGTAATGATCGAAAGCGCCCCTTTAAACGCCCAAATGCACACTCTACCACCATCCTGCACTTGCTCAGCCTGTAGTTGAACAGCTCCTGAGCACTGTCCAGGCTGCCTGTGTATGGCTTCATGAGCCACGGCATCAAGGGGTAGGCTGGGTCACCCAGGATAACGACAGGCATCTCAACATCGCCCACTGTTATTTTCTGGTCTGGGAAGTAATTTCCTTGATGCAGTCGTTTAAAGAGAGTACTGTTTCTGAAGACGCGCGCGTCATGAACCCTTCCTGGCCATCCCACGTGGATGCTGGTGAAAC
Organism: Chelonoidis abingdonii; assembly: GCF_003597395.2. NCBI lineage: Eukaryota > Metazoa > Chordata > Testudines > Testudinidae > Chelonoidis > Chelonoidis abingdonii. Next base: position 105,058,180 of record NC_133772.1, on the reverse strand, counting down.
GTCCCTTGTGATCCACCAGTGCTTGCAGCACCATGGAAAAGTACCCCTTGCGGTTCACGTACTCGGCGCCCTGGTGCTCTGGGGCCAAGATAGGGATATGGGTTCCATCTATGGCCCCTCCACAGTTAGGGAATCCCATTGCAGCAAAGCCATCCACTATGACCTGCACGTTTCCCAGAGTCACAAACTTTCGTAGCAGCAGCCTAACGATTGCTTTGGCTACTTGCATCACAGCAGCCCCCACGGTAGATTTTCCCACTCCAAATTGATTCGCGACTGACCGGTAGCTGTCTGGAGTTGCAAGCTTCCAGAGGGCTATTGCCACTCGCTTCTCCACAGTGAGAGCTGCTCTCATGTTAGTATTATGGCGTTTCAGGGCAGGGGAAAGCAAGTCACAAAGTTCAAAGAAAGTGCTCTTACGCATGCGAAAGTTATGCAGCCACTGGGAATCGTCCCACACCTGCAAAACTATGCGGTCCCACCAGTCTGTGCTTGTTTCCCGTGCCCAAAATCGGCGTTCAATGGGCAGAAGCTGACCCATTACCAGCAGTAGCTCCAAAATGCTGGGTCCTGCGGTTAGGGAGAGATCACTCTCTATGTCGTCATCATCACCATCATTAACATCGCTCCTGTCGGTGCGCAGCTGCCTCCTCAAACTCCAAGTCCTCCTCCTGTCCCTCCTCCTCCACCTCCTCCTCCCCCTCTCCTCCTGAATTTTCAGGTCATGGCTCAGCATAGACAGCACGAGAGTGCGCGAGCTGTTTAAAACTTGCACGATTGCATTACTGGTCTCATCAGGGTCCATGGTCTCAGCAGGGTCCATGGTCTCAGCAGGGTCCATGCTTGCTGTGCTATGGCGTTTGCTCTCTTCACCCAGGAAAAACGGCGCGGAATGGTTGGCTGCTGCTTTCACAAAGGGGGGGGTGAGGCTGTACCCAGCAGCACCCGGGACAATGTTTTTGGTCCCAGCAGGCACTGGGCTGAAAACCAGGAAGTGGGAACTATGGGATAGCTGTGTCACAGCTACCCACAGTGCACTGCTCCTGAAATCGAAGTAAGACATGGGCCATGGACGCACAACTTCGATTTGAGATTCGTGGTGTGGACGCTCTAATTCGAATTTATAAATTCGGTTTTATAAATTCGATTTAGATAACTTCGATTTACTTCTGCCGTGTAGACAAGGCCAGAGTCCTTCATGTTATCAAGATACAAAAGAAACCTAGTTTGTAAAAGTTAGGGCTGCATAACAATACAATAACTACTCCATTACAAGTACAGATGGGAAAGCTGCATAGGTTTAGTTGCATTTGGTTGTATTTTAATAATGGAAAATAGTTCACAGAAATGTCATTTTTAATTGCCCTGTCTTGTGGAGTTTCATTAAACAAAAATAAGCAGAAACAGGTTAATGAATACGTTTATAAATATCTGTGAACATATTACTGACATACCAATTTTGAAAACAAAACGTTTACTCTTCTGTACTGGTGTTGGGTCTGCAAGAAGGGCAAATACAGGCTTGCACCTCACAACTTGATCAATTCTCTAGTTTAATTAACATATCAACTACATACAAAGTACTTTAAACTGTTTGATGCATTCTGAGCTATTTGTTCTGTTTTTCTTGCTGTGGTGGTCTTTGTATTCTATCTCACTCAGATCTACAGGGTGCAGAAGCATGCAGCTCCCTCTTTCAATGCACTCCAAGAGTCTTCAGACTGTTTTCTTCTTTCATGGGGCCCTGCAATGGACTGTTCTTGTACCACAACCCAAGATTTTATTTCTGAAGGGAGAGCTAAGCATATTATTTCTACTTTAGCTGGCATTTCAAGCTAACCCAGATAGCAGCTCTGATATTTCAGTTTTCCACATCTCACATGAGGTTGCACTTACTGACAGATTATAGTACTTCTGAAAACTCCTCTACCAGGTAAGTACTGAGCAGTAGAAAACATATTATCTTTCTTGTAGAGGTGCATTATGAAATCTCAATACCATAGCCATCTAAGGTTCTTTTAACTTTGCCTCTGGACAATTTCTTGTACACAATGAATAGAACAATGTACATTAGAAAATATTTAGGGCACTCTTGAATTAATAACTAATTCCCCCAAAAAAATTTTCATTTTTTTTTATCTTCTGGTCCCCTTTCCTTTGTTCAGTTCTTTTCATTCTGTATGATTTTTAAAAGAAAATATACCTCATCTTCCTTTTGATAGATAATTTAGAGAATAATAGAGAAACTGAACTTATTAATTACAGGGAATGAATGGATTGTCCACAGGATCTGATCATATTAAAACACAAAATTGTTGCTGTAGGGGTTTTTGGTCTATATTATTTTAAGACTGTTTAAAAAGAATCAGTTAGGAAATACTCAGAATTTGGATTCTAAAGACATACTGTACACAAATAGACTGTGTCAAATCCCTGTCTAAAACTACACTCTGAGACCACCAAAGTCACTGGTAAAGTCCACTCTTTCATTGACTGCTAGATGAGGAAAGGAAGCAATCCTGGAGAATATCCTGAATCAAACAAGCCAAGCAGACATAGTTTTTGGATACCAAACTTTTGTTCCATGGATCTCCAAAAGTAGACAATCCGAGCCATAGAAACTGTTGACATGCAATATGCTGAAGCACAAGAGGTTTTAGAGGCAAATAAAATCTGAGTGACAAATCTCCAATTTCAACAGAGGTCTTCAGTTGGTATTGAGTTCTGGAAACATATTGGACTGAGACACTCTAGAGAGGCAACCTCTGTGTTGAAATAGCTATACTGGAGAATCCCTTTCTAAGACCTATAGGTGGAGAGAATCTGACTTTGGCTGACAGTTTCATAAGGTGTAAACACAAACACTTACTTCATTACTGAAACAAACATCAAGGTGGCACATTAAAGGCAGCCTTGAAGCTCAGCATTCAAGCTCCATCATGAAGGTAGGAAGCCTCTCTACAGGAAATGATCTGGATGATGGGATGGATTGCACCCTCAGCAAGTTCATGGATGACACTAAGCTGGGAGTAGAGGTAGATACGCTGGAGGGTAGGGATAGGATACAGAGGGACCTAGACAAACTGGAGGACTGGGCAAAAAGAAATCGGATGAGGTTCAACAAGGACAAGTGCAGAGTTCTGCACTTAGGACGGAAGAATCCCATTCACTGTTACAGGCTGGGGACCGACTGGCTAAGTGGCAGTTCTTCAAAAAAGAATCTGCAGATTACAGTGGATGAGAAGCTGGATATGAGTCAGCAATGTGCCCTTGTTGCCAAAAAGGCTAACCACATATTGGGCTGCCTTAGTAGGAGCACTGCCAGCAGAACGAGGGAAGTGATTATTCCCCTCTATTCGGCACTGGTGACACCACATCTGAAGTATTTTGGGCCCCCCACTACAGAAAGGATGTGGACAAATTGGAGAGAGTCCAGGAGAGGGCAACGAAAATTATTAGGGGGCTGGGGCTCATGATTTACAAGGAGAGGCTGAGGGAACTGGGGTTATTTAGTCTGCAGAAAAGAAGAGTGAGGGGGGATTTGATAGCAGCCTTCAAATACTTGAAGGAGGAGTCTAAAGAGGATGGAGCTAGGCTGTTCTCAGTAGTGGCAGATGACGAAACAAGGAGCAATGGGTTGCAGTGGGGGGAGGTCTAGGTTGGATATTAGGAAACACTGTTTCACGAGGAGGATGGTGTAGCACTGGAATGGGTTACCTAGGGAGGTGGTGGAATCTCCTTCCTTAGGGGTTTTTAAGACTTGGCTTGACAAAGCCCTGGCTGGGATGATTTAATTGGTGTTGGTCCTGCTCTGAGCAAGGGGTTGAACTAGATGACCTCCTGAGGTCTCTTCCAACCCTAATTTTCTATGATTCTATGAAATGTTTCAAACTACTTTTCAACCCCCAAAATGCCAAATTGTTTTTGATGAACTCAAAGTCAATGTTAACAGAGCTAGAATCACTAAAGCCAGAGCCTGAAGACAACACTAAGTATAAAGACCAAAGTGATCTACATTGAATTTAGTACACTTGTCCCCAAAGATCCTTGTGGACCCTATCAGTAGAAGATCAATGGCTAATAGGAATGAACGGCACTCTGCTGAACACGTAAGATGTCTGAAGACTGACTTCAAGTCTTGTTCTGACATGATGAAAGCTTCCAAACTCTAGAAGAACCTTATCAAAAAATAAAAACCCAAACCCTGTGACATACCAGGATACAATCCAGACTAATGAGTAGCTGTGTCACCCCTGTCCAGCAACCTTGGGTAACTTACAACGCTTTGGTTGAAACAACTCCCCCCTGGGCTGCTCATAAAGAGCTTTCCAGCATGCAAGCCACATCCTCAGCATTTGTATCTAACTGCAGCATGCCAGCTACACCTGCATTACACTCTGGCTCTCACCAGTTGGTTATACTGTAAGACATGGCTTGAATTAATATGGAGCTGTCTAGAGAGGAGCTCCGGTAAATATTTTCAAACACACAGAGCTGAAGCCCCAAGCCCTAGGGAACACTCTGAGAATTTATGTCCTGCTTCAGGGTGACCCCAACACACACACAGTCTTAGATTTTCCTACAGAAATGTATGTCCTGTACTTCCCAGCACTCTCCTGGATAATATAACTCATATTAAGTCTGTTATTGGTTTAATAGAAATAACATGCACACAACTTGCCACCCCAAATGGAACTTCTGAAATACTTCAATTGAAACACACTGGATTCGATAAAAGAATAAAACAGGTGTATTGACTACAAAGAGAGTAAAGATAAATAAAGATAAATGTAACTAGTGCCTACTTAAACTGTGTTTAATTCAAAGCAAAGTTTTCCCAACACATACTTTCAGCAGTGTTACTGACCAAACTTCTTAGGTCTGGAACCCTTCTCCAGTCCAGCGGCTGCTTACTTTGTCTCTTCAGGTGCAGTGAACCAACAGGCAGGGGTAACTTGGGGTGTTTATCCCTCCTTTTTATAATTTCTGTCCCCCTCATGAAAAACATTTCCAGCTGGTTACCAGGAGACAAAAAGTCAGTGTGGAAGGATGTTCCCTGCTGCTTTTTTCTCACCTATTTGAGCTTCCTTTGTGTCCCTTCCTGCTTGCTGACTCTGTTGCTTAAATGCAAATTAAGCACAGCACACTGTGCTTTCTTTGAGACTGACCAGTTTGCCAACCTCAGTTTGGAACATTTGTTAATAACACTGTACAGTGGAATCTTATAACTTCACATATACTGTTGCCACACGTTTTATCAGGATGATACTGCTCAGCAAACTGAGTTTTCAAATGACACTTCACAAGGCATACTTTGTACAAAAACTATTACAATAATGTGTAGGGTATGAACACAGGGGTAACATTCTGTCACCTCCTCCCAAATACAACAAAATAAACAAAACATAATTGTTTTCTTCCTCTCACTCTCTCTCGCTTTCATTTTTTAAAAACTATAACCAACTCAAAATACAACTTTAAATATAAAAGAAACAAGTATGCCCCTGGAGAGATGACAACATTCAAAAATTCCACAAATACAGGGGGAGGAAAAAGCCTGGAACTAGAGGACAGGTATCATCCTAAAAACTTTTTAGAGATGTTTGGCATGTATGAGAGTCATGAAGATATCTTAAATCAGCTGCGTTTACAGGGTTTACAGAGTCCATATAGAATGGCACATGACTTGCAGTGTGCAGATCTGAGGAGATCTTTTCATTAAGAGTATACGTAGGAATCATTTGCTGCTTTTTTGAAGAACAGAAAAATGTGCAGGTAATTTTGAATGAGAAAACAGATTAAAGATGAAATGAAGCATGAACAGTAAAAAATACACCTGGACTTTAGCTTATTGTAGTTCATTAAGAATCACTGATTCAAAATTCCACCAGACATATTGTGCATTTTACTTGCATACTGAATATGTGGATTATTGGGCTTAAATATGTTGAGCTATTTAAGTAGAGAGGAGATGGTGACCTACAGTAGCTTGAGAAACTCTAGTTGTTGACATCTCACAGACTGCTGTCACTGCAGCATTAAAGTAATGGACTGAGTGAACCAATGCACAGAAGAGAGGGCAATTTTTTGGGGGACGTTCGTAATAATAAATTACTGAAAGCAACAACAAGGATTACAAAGGTCTGAAAATTAATGTTAAGATGTTAAGGATCATGCTCCTGTGCAAAGTTCTTCAAGCAGTCTAAAAGGAGCAAGTATCAAGAGTTTAGGGCAGAGGTAGTCAATTATTTTTTGTCAAGGTCCCAATTTCTTGGTTAAGGTACAGTCAAGATCCAGACTCCAGAGAAAATAATATAAAAACAAAAATAATGATAATTATAAGTAAATAAAAAGATTTCAGAGTCCGTTCAAAAACCTCTGACGTTCCAGATTTGGCCCACAGTCCGCCTATTTACTACACCTGGTTTAGGCTGATTTAAGTGTAACGTAAACATATTCCCACCTTGTAAAAAAAATTCTCCTTGGCTAAGAGAATACCCTCACAGTGTGAAAGCTCCCATGTTATGTAAAAATTCTATTTAAACATTGGGGGAAGTTTTCACATACTGAATTTTTGCTGTTCCAGGGTGCAGGTCTTGTTTAAAGAACCTGAGATCAGGAATGACATAATCTCATCCTTCATTACTTAAGCATGGAAAATCCACACTCCTGAATGACGCAGTTATAGCAACCGAAATCTTGGTGTAGACTGCACTACGTCAACGGGAGGGCTTCTCCTATCAACATAGCTACAGCCTCTCAGAGAGGTTGAGTACCTACACCAATGGGAAAAGTTACCCCGTCACCATAGGTAAAGTCTTCACTATGTGCTACAGTGGTGCAGGTCTGCCGCTGCAGGGCTATATGTGTGGACCAGCCGTTAGATAGCTGCATTTGATACATGCCGATGGAATACTGAAATATCTTAGCAGAGGATAAAACAGAGGATTCAAATATGCTCTTTAGGTACTGATCTGGAATTTGAGAAGGAAGCCCCACCTGGCTGCTAAGTATCAGTGAGAAGTTGAAAGAGATAATGGAGATCATGTAACTGTTGTTATAGCAGATGCAGTTATTATTAGGGTTCTTAAATTTTTCTTTTAGGACATTTCCAATGGATCCAGCCTGGGTTAAGGAATTGTGTCATTTCACTAAGGTCACAAGTCATTAAAAGAAACAAATCCATCAAATTGAATATTTCTGGAATATTTCACATGCAGGCCAAAGATAAGCCGGAGCTCCTAAGACCATCATGTGCTTACAGTTTTATCAGGAGGGATAGATTTTGGAGCTTATTTTCATGGCTCCTGGCTGTCAGAGAAAGAAAACTAGTTTTCTATATTATTATGAAATGTATGATATTTTTAGAACATTGTCACGTAGTCTTGATCTTGTTCTATAAGATGAGAGCTCTTTAAGAAGTATAGGATTGTCTTCTGGTCAGACTATATAAGAGATGTGCAGCAATTAACAGGCAGACAGTAGATTCAGGAACAGAGATTAAATTATAAAGAGGTTTTGTCCTGAGGTGTTTGATCCTCAATATAACTTCCAGGGCCAGACATGTGCTCAGGGTTTGTAATCAAATGACTGATGCTCACTTTCACTTTCAATGTTTTAGCTACAGCATTCTGGCTTTTGAAGTCTGCGTCCAACACTGATAGTACTTTGGACCTTCTGCTACTAAGGAAATTTAAGGAAGCTTGTGGCCAGCAGTACACAGCAACAAAAATGATATAAACTGAAGAAGAGTGACCAGTACAGATGCAACTTGCTATCTGGTTTCCATTACTGTTGTATAAGGCTGGCTTGGTCTATATGCTTATAGTTCCCAAACTGCCAGATTTCCATTATATAAAATAAAAAAAATGACCACAGAGTGTCGCTTCTCTTCATGGTGCAAAAGTCACTGGACTGAGTAAAAAAAAGGTCTACATAGCATAAGGAGCTCAGAAATTACTCTAGACAGAGTGTGTGAAAGAGTTTAATTTTGAATTGACTAATTTTTAAATAAGTTTTTGTGTGTGAAATTTTCAGTACCTTAAGAATCAGGTAAGCACACCTTTTGCTCAGAAAAGAACTGTTGTATCAAAATGTCAAATACCTGGTGCCTAGATATCCAAGTGATAGGCACAAAGTTAATACAATAAAGATCAGATAGGTGTCCATGTGACACAATCAACACATTCAGCTTTCCAAGAGGTACTGAAACCATCCCATGTGTTCTTCTGCATAAATTGTTGCTACTGCAGCCTATAGTTCTGGCAGTATTCCTGCTCCTTCCAAATACACCCTGAAAGGGATATGCTTCTGCTGGTGGCATCCCAGGGTAGCAACAAGTTATGATGATCAGCTAAAATTTTGTATACTTTGTGTTGACAAATTTTGTAATTGCTGTTTTAAGAACATGTTTAACAAGGCATCCCTGCTCTGCTCCAACCGTGCACCCCAATCAGCGTGAAGATACACATGGTGAATGAAAGCATGACAAGCAGCAGGAAATAGGTCAGTGCTCAATATGGATTTATATCAAGTTCAAAGGGGACTGCGGCTCTTCAGCTGGATATTATTGTGACAAGGCATGCTGTTTTATTCCATCTGGGAGGCGTCCAGTTTTACCCAAAATACCTTAGATTGAATGTGTAAAATTATGATTCTTTGATGAAGCATGACCAGACAGCATTATTAGTCCTACTTTTAGCCGCTGTATTATTACAGGGGATAAAGCCCTGTGGTTTTTGGTTAATGTCAACTGAAATCTAACTATAGTGAAGAGCTTTATAACGGAAAGAATGGGGGCTGGTTTCCTCATCAGCTCAGTTTGTTGAAGAGAGTGCTGGTAATATAATGCTTCATGCATATTCCAAGTAATGTGTAGGAAAGTTCTCTATGATCCTCTTTCTGCTGTATTTTTCTCATTTTCCTGATGGATCTAATCTGAAACAAGCTCTTTGTCCCCTCCTCTCACTCAGGAGTCACCATCAGGATTTTGTCAACCACCAGTTAATAGAAACTAGTCAATTCAACCCTAGTTACTAAGTTTAATTATCTATAGAATATACAGCATTTCAGAATCTATCATCCCCAATCAGGATTACTAACTGTGTGTCTGCTGGCTCTCACTATCATGTACCTCTGAAAAGGTAAACTCATGGGTGGCAGGTGAACCCCCTCCCCCTTTGGGGAGGCTAGCCCCCAAACCTGCCCCTTCCACCCGAGGCCTGCCCCTGAGCCTTGACCTCCCCCCACCACACCCCCTGGTCGCTGGCCCAAGCCCTGAGCGCCAGGCCACCAGCTGGAACTGAGCCTCCACTGGCTTCTGGAGAGAGGGGGAGTGAGGGCGTGGCCTTGGGGAAGAGTGTGGGTGAGGCCAAGGCCTGGGTTAGGGGAGGCTTAGCCTCCCATGGCCTTTCATACCCGACGCCTTTGACGGGGTTTTGGGGAACGTGCTGGGGAGATTTGGGGGATATGGCACTAGTTTCAGGGCCTAAGGAATTGGTCTAATGTCCCCACTGCCAAGAATTGTGTCAGACTGGAAGTCTGCACCTGGAATGCGTGCCTGGAGGCCCAAAACAAGAGACATTGCCTGAACTCTGCTCTGCCCCAGCAAGCTAACGGCACATGGGATTCAGCATTTGGATCTCCACATAGCAGTCTGGTGAGCATCAAGGAAGGGGAGCTCAGCAAAGTCTCTGACACACCCTCATACATTTACATAACTCTGATTCATCTTCAGAGCACTGCCCATGCTATGCACTGAACAAGGCTGGGGTCTGGTGAAAAAAATATTTGATCATGTAATTAAACTATCATAAAGCACACAAACAAGTGGGATAAATTGAATTGCACAGGTAATCATAAATCTGGAAAGTCTTAAGTTTCTAGTGCTTGATATATGTGTGCAGCACCATTGTAGCCGTGATGGTCCCAAGATATTAGAGAGATAAGGTGAAATAATATCTTCTATTGAACTAACATTTGTTGGCAAAAGAGAAGCTTTCGAGCTACACAGAGATCTTCTTCAGGTCTGGCTCAAAATCTTCTCTCTTTTCACCAGTAGAAGTTGGTCGAATAGAAGATATTACCCCGTCTCTCTAATAACCTAAAGACTGTTCTTTGAACAGAGTTTTTAGCACTACGTAGGTGTTCTGGGTTTTTTTAAGAAAAAAGGTAAAACCAAATTCTATTATGAGAAACTTAGAAACACTCCCATCATAAATATTTCATCAGAAGGGTTTAAACCCAGACCCTTCAGCACTGGAGCACAGCTTGAGCAAAAGGACTAATTATAGTAGCCAACAGCAGGCTCAGAAAAGGCTATTTTTCTTGGGGGGAGGGAATATGGGCTGCTGGCCCATGAGCTGGGTCCAAAAGATGGGGGGTAGGGAGAGGCTGGCCAGAACTGGGCACTCTCCCTTCCCACTCCTGAAAGGTTGTTTTCTCCCAGAGTTCACAGTGTCGTGTGTGGTGCTGCTGCTGCTTTGGGTGATGATATGGCCTGGTTTTAGACTAGAATCAGAACTGGCTGAAAATTTTCAAGTTTCGAAATTTTCAGCCTCCATCTCCCTGCCCCAAAAAGGAGGAAGAATAAATATTTTGTAAAAAATGTATGTTTCCCTCACCAGGTCTTATTAGAATATTCATGTTCAGTTATTGTTTTGGCAGCTTGCCAACATTATGCTGACAATGATACAACAGAAGGAAGTTGACAATTTTTCAAAATTTTATATCTCAGCCAAACTTGAACAGAATTTCATGGGCCAAATAAAAGGCACTTTTTTTTTTTTTGCCCTAGGGCCTTTTCTCAGCAGAATGTTGAAGTCCTTTTGCAAACAATGGAAGTTGTAGAGGTTCTTAAAAAAAAAAAAAGGTCTGAAGAATCTTTTATAAAGGAAAATGAAAAGCTCCCTAAATACAAGGGTCACTACCAGCTCCCTCTATAAAAGGCAGCTGGAGACATCTGCCATGAAAGGCAATTCCTGCAGGCAATCCAGTCAGTCCTTGCTGTGGAAGTACTGGTCTTACTGTTTCTTTCCAGACATCAAGTGTGACACAATATTGCCAGATCAGCCTCCAGAGTATACATGTTCTAAAATCCAGTTCTGGGACTATTTAATACCATTCAGCTGACATGAAATAGCTTCCCCATTTCAGGAGATCAGTGTCAGAGCTGGTCACAAATTTCTGATTTTCTTCCTATGAAATATAGGGACAATTTTTCAAGATTTTTTTTTAAAAGGTTTGCATTTTTTTCCAACCAGACCTAATCAGCCTGCCTGCCATGTCTAAAAATGAACTGAAGAGAGGTGTTATTCCCAGTGAAAGGGGAACAATTTTCCCAATTGGAGTCGTCTGCCCACTGGTTAAGCTCATTATTATTATTTTGTGTAAACGCTGTAAGGAGTGTGATTAATGTTATTTAAGGTACTAATTTCAAGTTATGTAAACAAAGTTTTAGCCTTATTACTGGTTCCATCTTAATTAAATTGGGACCTAGGAGGGTGTGGGTAGATGCCAGTGTTAAAGTCATAGCTCTCATAGATTTCAAGAGGAAGCGTAACAGCTTAGTAGGAAAGAGACTGGCACCGAGAAGACCATGTCGATTCCCCACCATTATTCACAAACAATTGTTAATACTTTAACACGCTGATTTTCTGGATGGGACATGAGAAGCTGCCTTTACAAGAATATCTGATAAAATAAACAAAGGTCCTTTGTGAACCTACAATTTTAAAAGTGTTGTTTAACAAAGAAATTGAATACAAAACATGTAGATCTCAAAAAAAAATTTAAAAATGGCCAAGTCTACAGGCAAACTATGTAGCTTTATGCAAGCTGTGTGACTGACATAAACTATTTATCACGTTATCAGTAATTGAATAATAGCAGCAGGTGATCCTTCTAGTCTAAGTGGAATACTCTCACTAAACATTTTCTACATCTATCTTTCTTGTATCAATGACATATTGTGCTGCTGTGTTTTCCAAGGCTAAGTTATGAAATAATTCACATTAGGTCAGTTCAGCATCAACCAGTGAGGTTCACATCTCTGTTATTGTACAGTATTTTAAATTCTTCATTTAGGAAAAAGCCAAATTCAGTTACCCAGAGCAGATACTGTATTTTCCTTGAAGTTGCTATACATAGCGCTGAGCACGCTGTCAGTGCCTGAAGTATAAACAGTATTCACAACAATAATAATGACAATGCTATTTCATGGAATTCAGAAAAGAAAAAAAAATTTCTTCCGGAAATTAATGGATTTCAAGTTATCTAAACATACTTTTAAACAGTACAACTTTCGGGTAAAGTGCCAAATGCTCCCAAATAAAGAAATCAAAATGGTATTTCAGTACACTAGTTGTGTATGCATTTATCCTTTTTTGGTTGTATACAAAAAAAGCACATTAAAATATTCTAAAACACTGCCTAAACAAAGTCTTTTGAATCATTCATGATCTAACTCAAAAAGCTGTAATGTTTTTCTTTTTTATATACATATACATATTACATCTATACATACATACAAAGACACACACACGTATGTATGCATATTTAACTTAATATCGTTTTCTTTACTCTGTATATCCATAACAATGCTTTTAAAAAGAAACAATGGTGCTTTATTCTCCTTTTACTCACCATTTCTTTCAATAGCAAGATGTATTTTCTTTTAAAAATGGTAGTCTATGGCAATATAACCTGCAGACTATTATATCAACAGAAAAAAGTAGCATCAGATAATAGATTTCTCTTTAAATAACATTTAAAATGTCTAAGACACCATGTCACAAGTGGTCTCAGCAGATCATGTTAAATTACGAACATTTTACTAACAAAGCAGTGTGAGCTAGCCTTCTAATATCTGAAATACTTATGAAATCAAATTCGATTCTGTAATATCATGTGGGAGCATCTTTTCTAGTGATGGGAAATGTGTCTATCCATAGGAAGGAGAAAAAAAGACATAATTAGAGCCATTCATTTTTCTGTAGGTTTTTTGTTTAAAGAAAGAAATCACTCCAGAGGCATAAGATACTAATCAACCCGCGGACTTGTCTACACAGTGCCAGCAAAGCACACCAGAGAAATTTTTATCTGTTTACATGTAAATGAAGTACCATGTGGTTCACAATGGGCCTCCCCTCACCAGTCTGAATCAAGTGCTAATGAAGGACTGCAAAGAGAGAAAAGTGAAAGGAAGAAGTAAACATCGCTATGGAAGAGGGAGGAGTTCTATGTTCAGGTGCACATCAAAGCATTGTTCTGGTATATTCTGCTTCCTGAAACCAGGCTTGGTTGAAAATGCTGAAGAGAACTTTTGGTCAGATAAGCTTTCATAGACAGGAGGATAACTTGTTAGTTAAGTTTAGTCTCTAGAAAGAGCACTATGGTTTTGTTTTATATGTAACCATTTGTTTCCAGTTTTATTACTCATTGTCACTTGAATCTCTGTTCTTTGATAACGAAATTATTCTTGTTTTCACTATAAATATATCTAAATTATGATTGTTTAGCAGAGCCGTGTTCTAAGGCACTGGCTCTCAACCTTTACAGACTACTGTACCCTTCCAGGAGTATGGTTTGTCTTGCATACCCCCAAGTTACACCTCACTGAAAAACTACTTGCTTACATAATCAGACATAAAAATACACAAGTGTCACAGCACACTATTACTGAATAGTTGTTTACTTTCTCATTTTTACCATATAATTATAAAATAAATCAACTGGAATATAAATATTGTATTTATATTTTCAGTGTATAGTACATAGAGAAGTGTAAACACACATATATATACACATGTAATTATATAATTTACTTATTGCTTTAATAAAACTTGCAGTACAGATAAAACTTTGTACTTGTGATTGTGTCTATGCTCACTATCCTAGGTCTTAATGTGTTCCTGGAGTCTAAAAATCTGATTTTCAATCTGCAAAGTTTGAAGCTGTAGCAACAAGAGCCATAGTTTAATATTAACTTACTAAATTCAAGTTAAATACAAAAGCCTTCACAACTGCACTAGAAATTAATTCCTCTACTGTTTTGCTCCTGTATTCAGTTGTCTGCTCAAAACCAGAGACCAATTCTAGGAATTAAACTCTTATTGTCTTCTTTTTCTTTCTTTTCCACATTACTTCTTACCAAAGGAAGGTCCAGAGTGGGAGCTCAGGAGGAGGAAATCTCTGTGAGGATTCCCTCATGGATAGTCCCCTGCACACTGCTGGGAGGGGGGAAGGGTGACAGCCCCGCCATGGAATACATCCAGTCCCAAACATAGTGGATCTCAGGGAGCTACAGGAAACCATGTGCCTCTGTACCACCTTTGGCTCCCAGCAACCATCTCCTCCTGAATCCACCTCGACTGGAGCCATGCTACCAGCAACTGCCTGTGGCTGTGGCTGACTCTGGGATTCCCAGGGAAGGTCTGCATGTAAAATACAGCTATATTATCTTCCTGACTAATTTCTGAAAACTGAAAAAGGAACAACATGCATAATTCCTAGCCCTACGTCCAGATTGCCCACTCTTCTCCATGGTTAACTCAGACTCCATCTTCTATGTCAGTACAGACCCTGCACTGCATGGATAGGCCTTCATGGGGTCAAGTGGGAAGAGAGGGGTGAGGATGCCATGAGTGTGTCTGAATCTCCTTCTGGGCAAATATGGGGAGATCCATGAACAGAATGTCCTGCCTTGTTGTGCATATCTAGGCAGATACGTGTACTTCATACTAGCAGTACCATTCCCCTTTACTTGTTTTATGTAATGGATGCCATATGAGAGACAGCAAGTAAATTTTTAACTCCTGAAACACTCCATTGAATCATTCTGCCAGTCATGTAACAGTCTCTTAGGATCTGCTTATTTTAAAAGTTTGTGAATGTCGAAAAAACATTTGTGTTAGAGTCCTCATGGTGCCACCCATTACAGCTATCTTTTAGTAATTCCCTTGGAGTCTACCAGAGATGACTACATTAAATAATCTTGAAATGTGTGGTTATTCTTGTCCAATAAAACACTTTATCATGGCTCCTTTGTGTTCATAACCAACCTCAGTAATAATCCATTTCCAGTTACAAATCAAGACAGCACCAGCCCTTAATGTTCTAACAAATAAATGGTTTAACAATTGGGAGCTAATTGTCACAGTGGGACAGCCTGGGAGGCTTGTAATCAGGGCCTTTATTGTCACAATTCATTTTCATATTGTAGCAAAATAATAACCTCAGGAGCCCTTTTGGATTAAAAAAAATCTCACTTTATACTCATAGATGTTCAGTCTGAGCACTTTAAATCAGATTCAATAATTTTACACCAGTTTAATCTCCTCAAAATCAACAGACAACAATGTCTAACAATGACATAGCAGCAATAAAATCCCATTTCCAAAAAATGGATGGGATTCATTCAGTGGCAAATTACTTGCAATATTTTATAGATTTACTCTGCTGCACCTTTACAACAAATCTTAGAAAATCAGCACTTATTTAAACCAAGGGTACATTTATTGACAAGCAGATATTACAGATTACAGCCAGGATCTAAATGGTAAAACAAAGTTACTTGCAATAAGACCTCTCTTCTCAAAGTATGCTAATAAATTCAAACTTAACTTTTAATGTCTCAAAAAGCAGCATGCAACATCACTGAGATTCTTCCAAAGTAAACAATATTGAAACTGCTTCACCTTGTACAGGTTTTTCTTTTTTTTTTTTGTCTTCTGTTCTAATTGGGTTAAAATTATTTAGTCTCTCACTTTTAAAAGGGATGAAAATAGGAAAATACAAATGGGCAGATTTTTAGCTGGTCTCGTCAGAGGGCACCATTTTTCTGGGAGCCATTATGCACCCACTGAGCAGGGCAGGCCTCCCCGCCTAGCAGCAATGCTCTGCAGCAGCAGCAGCGCCTAATGGTAAGGGTCCGTGGTGGCAGCCCTGCCAAGCAGTTACAGTCTGCCCTACTTAGTCGCTATGGGGTAGGGAACCCAGGCTCTTCCAATCCCCCAGGTTCTGACCCAGGGGACCTCTTAAGCATTGAAAGGCAGGAGTTTGCTATTGGCGGTCTTGTTAACGCTCTCCCCTGAGCCTCTTCCTACTGCTCTGTCCCCACACTTTGGGGTGTGTTGTGAGTGGTGGTTGTCCTTGAAGACCCGGTCCCCAGTTTTCAGCAGGGTAAGGAGTCTCAGCTCTGGACAGCAGATCTCCTCCTGGGAATGGCTTCCTGGCATAGTGCCTCTGCTCCAGGGGTTTTGCTGCCCCAAGCAGACAATCAATCAATCAATCAATAAAATATAAAGCCGCAATCGCGATCTGTGGCAATTCAGCAGGTAGTCCTTCGCTCCGAGCGGGAGTGAGGGACCCTCCGCCGAATTGCCACCGAATACCTGAAAGTGCCGCCCCGCTCTGGAGTTGCCACCCCAAGCACCTGCTTGATAAGCTGGTGCCTGGAGCCGGCCCTGCCCCTGCACCAGCGTGTGCAGGTATGCTTCTCACCACCTGCCTTGTCGCTGTGCTGAAGAGACTCCCTTTTACATTCCTCCTTCAACTGGAACATACCCAGCAGGCAGAGTACAAAATGCAGGGGCGATTCTTTGCACTTTTGGAAATGGCCACCTTTGAAAATGTTGGCTATATGATTTTATTTGTACAAACAAGATGAGTTTGTACAATCCTCCTTATCACATCTAGCCCTGTTAGAAGTCCTCATTAAATTCTAAACAAATGTCTAATTTAAAGTGAAAGAAACCTTGTCATCTACCTTTTTAGAACCTATGTCTATTTGCTTTTCTCACAGCCCTAAATACATCCCAGTAAGTTGTACATAAGAACTAATTGGAGTTCCCTCATGATTTTTCCTGCTTGTAAGATCTAAAGGGCTAGATCTCAAGGTCCTTCCTCAGTATTACTTCAGTAAACTTTGGTGGCTCTTACTCAGGCAAACTTCTAAAAACAGAGTAAAAGTCTTGAGTCTGTCAACATCTGGCAAATCTACTATAATAATATTTCATTACAATGAATCATAAAACCCCCTAAAAATTTCAAATGTAGGTGCAGACCCCTTTGGAAATCTGTGGTCTGTAGATATAGCTTAATTCTGTTCAGTCATTTTTCGCGGACCCTTAGCCATAGTCCACGGACCCACCAGGGGTCTGCAGACCACAAGTTGAAAACCACTGCTCTAAATCCCTCCACAAAACACAATGCAACTTCTGAGAATCCCTGAACTTTCAAGATAATGAAAAAAGACAATCCTCACGGCACATGCCTTCGCACATCTGATCTCTTGACCCAGGATTTTAGTTTTGAACTCTGTGCAATAAAAGTTTGCTTGCACTTTCTGCATCGTGACTATACTGGTTGGTGTTATTCCTAACTAGTCTCAAGAAAATAACAGTGATTAAAAAGCATCTGAAATGATAACCATAGAAGAAAATGCACTACATACGAAGGAACAGATAGACAGTCAGTAGAAGAATAACAATAAGCTTCAAAATCAGTGAACAGAATCAAAGTAATATTTGAACACCATTAACACAGAATGAAACTGAAAAAGCTCAAGTTTTTTATGAACAGAGCAATGCAGGCATGGAACTGAATTTAAAGAGAGATGATTTTGTTTTATAATATACGATCTTAGTTCTGATTTGCACTTAAGTTTTGTTAAACATTGCATTTTTACTTTTGTGCCCTGGACCTGTGAAGTAAACATCGACATTAAGTAGTCATGTTCTAGAGAAAAAATATATGGTATTCCCCTTTGGTGAAACAGTTTTTAAATTCTAATAGAATTTCAAGGTTATTATCTATTTCAGATCAACACTGAGGGTCAGAGTTCACAGCAGCCAGAATTTACAAACCTCCAATGGGTTTTGACTGACAGCAATCAGCATCTCTTCAGCATCACTGAGGGAACAAAGTACAGGTCAAGACAGCAGGCGATTTCATCTGTCATTTTTAATTATCTAAATGATATTCACAGACAAAACCTTTCCCATCCATCAGGGCATCGAATTACCATAGACAATGTTTGTTTAAAGAAGGGGCCATAAAATCAAACAATTATGAATGCAGACAAGCCTTGCTATTGACTGCATAAATAATCAAGTGAGA
This sequence comes from Chelonoidis abingdonii, assembly GCF_003597395.2. Classification (NCBI taxonomy): domain Eukaryota; kingdom Metazoa; phylum Chordata; order Testudines; family Testudinidae; genus Chelonoidis; species Chelonoidis abingdonii. The sequence goes on along the minus strand of NC_133772.1, from coordinate 105,040,063 downwards.
TTTCCAAACTCTCTGCTAATGAATTGGTAGATTGCTGGCAGGAAGCAGCAAGTAATAATACAGAGAACAGTCTAATGTTCTTATTGACTTTTACTAAAGCTTGGCTACAGTAGCAAAGATCCCAAAATGACGTCAGCTAAGATTTCCACAGGAGCCGTATTGATAGCGGAACACAGCTAAAATACAAGTAGTTAACTCCTGACCTCATAGCAGGACCAGCGATCCCCTGAGAGGGCTGAAATGTTAGCAGTACAATACATCATGAAGTGAGTCAACAGCCGCAGGGCCCTGACAACATCACTGCACAGGCAAGGGTCCCTTCTTTTGCCATTTATAACAGAGTAATCTGTAATAATTCAACTGGAGTCCTGAGAATTAACTCGATTTGAGTTTGGTCTATGAGTAAATAAACCTGTTTAGTAAACAGAGATTGAAAAGCATACATCTAATGCAGTTGTGAAAGACACATGGTGAGGAGCCTGAAGGGCACAGTACATTCTTATCTTGATGTGTACAGCAGGGTAACAGGAGTTATACAGTTTACGGGCCAGATTCCTGGCCAACATAAATCACCATAGCTCCATTGCTATATTTACACTAGTTGGGAATTTGGCCCACATTGTGAATATACCCCCTAACCTTTGTTATAGACACCAAATGACCTAAACGTTAACGGAAGTATTGCTTCCATTAGTCCAGCAAAGAGAGAAAATGATCTTTTCTGCTCAAGCCCTGTAGTCTGGAACTAACAAGGCGTTTCTTCTCATCTCCCTTAGGCAGTTAGACCATTCTCACTGGTCAGCAATTTTATATCACTCCCTCCCACAGCAGCCCATGCACCATAAACCAGTCTTCCTTCTAACTTGCTTCACATCAGACCCAGATCTCTGCTGTCAGGATGTGCCTAAGTTCTCAAACTGCTTCTCATATCTTGTCAATGTACAATAATGACGACATACCCAGGACTGGTGAGGCAGACAGTATAGAGAATGAAGCACTGGCATGACACACTCTCATAAGTCTGTTCTGCTTAGCAAGGGGAAGAACTATATATTGCACCATCTGTAACTTCCTACGTCATAAAGGCTTGGGTCTCTTTGGCAAGTCTCCTGGCAAGTGCTGGGTTGAAGAAAGGGCTTTTGGTCACTACTGCTATTTGTTTGTTCAGGAGTGTAGTGGGGCGGCTGACCCACTCCTCCAGAACAGGGGTAAAAGTGGTCCTGGAGAAGGCTGCAACTGTGACAGGCTAGGCTGATTGGGGAAGCAGCCACAGATGTGGCCAGCTTAATCAGGGCCCAGCGAGTCCTTATAAGAGGGCTGGGGGCCAGGAGCTGAGGAAGGAGACTCTTCCTCTAGCTTCTGAGAGAGAAGGACCGGGCTGCCTGGGAGCTGAGAAGGGTACCTGAGGTGGAGCAGTGCTGGGGAAGAGCAGAGGGAGCTGGGGAGCTCCAGCCTAGTAAAACCCTAGGCTGCAAGCCTTGAAAAAGGGCCTACAAAAGGTACTGGAGCTGCAGAGGGGCAGCCCAGAGATAGGCAGAGGCAGCTGGTCCACCCTATCCCCCCTTGCTGATGATGGGTGGTTTAACAGACTGCAGTCCGCCCCAGTGAGCAGGGGCTAGATGGTAACTGGCAGTAGCCACTGAGACAAGGTGGGGATAGAGGGTTGGTGGTTCCCATGGGAGGTGAGACCCAGATTGTGGATTACTGCTGGGGGCAGAACCCTGATGTAGAGGGGCACCAGGGTCCGGGAGGGACACGGGGGCCAGCAGCAGGTGAAATACTGGCCTGCAGAGGGCGCTCTGAGCTGGAAGAGCTAATTCCCAGGACAATCAGCATGAGGCACCATGCCAGTGAGTCTTTGCCCCGCCACAAGGAGCAAAGCTGAGTCCAGCAAAACTGTAACATTTTGCAACTTTGTCAGCCAGGGGAAAGATTTTCTCAGCTGAAAAATGTGTCACTCTGCCAGTTCCTTGAAGCATTTCCTTCTGTAAGCCACAATCACTATTGTGTCTGAATGGAGTTTGAGCTAGCTGACCTTCACTGGTGTCCTTATTTCATCCAGACAATACCGTCTACATTCCATGAGGGGACTAGCATTATAAGATGCCCCTGATCACCTTTCAGAGGAAGGTGACAGGACTGAAACCAGTGGCACTCCCAAGGGCAAGGTACTCAGGGAGTACGGGAAGCTAGAAGCAGCTCATGATCCATGGTGCTGAAAGCCATCAATATAGTAGAATCGGCTTGGGCAACTGACCTTTGTTCATAGCCAGGATGAAGTTATTAATCAATGCCACATAAGATAGGTCCAGTCCTTAAGACTGAATGGACAGCATCTAAGAGACTGGAAGAAGTCAGATGCTAATGGAGCTAGCTTCCAGAAAGGGACATTTGAGATGGGAAGACTTGGAGCAACAATTTATTGAAAAAATAGCCAGATCACCAATAGCTTAGGAGCTGTTAGTAACCTGCTGTCTTCCAGGGTAGCCACCATAGTCTGTCAGCAAAGAAAAGGAGTCCCCCACTGGCTTTTATCAATTAGAGCTTGGCCATGGAGGCTGGGAATGGGAGGCATAACTGTTTCCTTTCACAGCAATTGTTGAAAGTGATGCTTTTGAAAACAGAGCTGGTAATACAGTCCAGGCATCACTTGCAGCTGCTTTAATTGCTTCTGGACAAATAGAACCCTATGGGAGCAGAACAGAAGTCCAAAATCCTTCTAATGAGCAATATCAGATCATCCATTATTGTTGGTAGATTATATGCCCCATACTACTGTAACTAATGATTGCAGTATGGTTCTCTTTCCCACTCTAGTGGATGGACCAAACAAAGGTTACAAGTCTGCTGACTTTGAGCTACTGGGCCTGGGTCTTTAAGCGCAGGCAATACAGGCTCAGAATTTTAGCTTCAAATATGCCATGTTGGATGCCTGCCAACATGCCACTATATTCACAACATAGGGTACGTCCACCCCACCCGCCGTATCAGCGGGTAGCGATCGATTTATCGGGGATCGATTCCCGAATGCGCTCCCCATCGACTCCGGAACTCCACCAGAGCGAGGAGTGGTAGTGGAGTCGACGGGGGAGCCGCAGACATCGATCCTGCGCCATGAGAATGGGAGGTAAGTCAGAATAAGATACTTATTCCTGCAGCTGAAGTTGCATATCTTACATCGTCACCCCCCCAGCCCCCAGTGTAGACCAGGCCATATAGACGCTTGAGAAGTTGTAGTGTAGCTATGTAATTGAACTCCCCACCTACAGGACCTAGTCAAGACTTGACAAGGAGACACCACATCAATACATTAGCAGTCAAAGCCTCCCTCAGTTTTAAAGAAGTTAAACCTCTCAGACCAGCTTTGGACAAGACAATTTGCCCACAGTTGTGTGTATATGATGGTGAGACATGTGATGCAGAAAGGAAGGCCCTGGCCCACACTGAGTCGAGAACCACCCCTATGAACTCTAGCCATTGCACTGGTATGAAGGTGCATACCACCCAGGTCGTGACAGGTGGAATGCACCAGATTGAGACTTCTCTGCACTTGATCCAGTGATCTGCCCTTGATGAGCCAATCGTCAAGATAAGGATAGAACTGGACCCCTTGGCGTCTCAGGTAAGGGGCTAATGGGGCTATACATTTTGTCAATACCCGCGGGGCTGATGAGAGACCAAAGGGCAGCGCTGTGAATTGGAAACGACGCTGGCCCACCATAAAACATAGGTTCCTCTGTTTTATGGTGGGCCAGCGTCATCTGTGTCCTTGGAAGATGAAAATAAGCATGTTTCAAGTAGAGAACAGCATACCAGTCTCCTGAATATAGGGAGGAAATGATGGAGGCCCATGCAGAACTTCAACTTAAGATATCTGTTGAGTCGCTGCAGGTCCAGAATAGGTCTTAGACCTCCTTTAGCTTTTGGGATTAGAAAATAGCTGGAAGAGAACCCTTTTCCCCACATTTCCCGAGGGACCTCCTCCAGCACCCCCAGCTGCAAGAGCTTATCGACCTCATGAATGAGCAGATGCTTGTGAGAAGGGTCCCTGAAGAGGGACAGAAAAGGGAGGTGGGAGGGGTTTGTGGCCAAGAATTGAAGGGTGTAGCCCAGATGTACAATTTCCAGCAACCAACTATCCAAGATTACCCGCGACCAGGTCGAATGGTAGAGACAAAGACGGTTGAGGAAAGAACAAGGCGGATCTGGGGAGGTGACTGGGGCGTTGCTCTCGAGCTCACCCTTAAAATGAGCACTTCTGGCCCCTGTGATGTTTCACTGGGCTGGGTTGCATGGGTGAGTGGGAGGACAAAGGGCTGCAATGACTAAAAATTGTGTCCCTATCCCTTCTCCTTGGGGTTTTGGGGTGGAGACTTGCTCTTCCATCCTATCGTGTGATTGTGCTTTGTGCACTGAGCCCGGTGCCGCTGGTGCCATCTGATGCTTTTCTGAAGTGAAAACTGACGACTGGTGCAAAGAGGGCATCAGCATAACTGGCATGCCCCAGGCACTCCAACAGGGTCATTGCGCTGGCCCTGCTGTCATGACAGCATCATGGAGGTGGATGCAGTGTCAGGTTGCCAAGGTCTTGTCAGCAGGGGCAGACGGATCTGCTTCCTCACCAACTGAGGTGTATGCAGACCCAGCGAGCGAAGCGTGGCCCACGTGTCCTTCAATGCATGCAGCCTCACATCCATCTGCTCTGCAAAAAGTCCAATCTCTTCAAATGGGAGGTCCTGGATTGAAGACTGCATCTCCTGGGACAGGCCTGTGGCCTGAAGCCAGGAACTGCACCTCCTGACAACCGCTGAAGCGCCCACCCTGGAGCCACCAAACTGGCTGCATCTCATGCCAATTGGAAGGAGGACCTTGCATCTGTAATACTCTCTTCAACAAGGGTCTCAAATTCTTGAGCCGAATCCTGGGGTAGGGAATCCTTGAACTTACGGAAGGAGTCCTATAAGTTAAAGTTAAATCTCCCCAAAAGAGTCTGGTGGTTTTTGATCCTGAACTGAAGGCTGCCAATAGAATAAATGGTCCTTCCGCAAACATCCAGCTTCTCGGCCTCTTTATTTTTGGGGATAGGACTGGATTGCCCTTGTCTGTCTTCTCGTTGGCCGCAGAAATGACCAAAGACCCCAGGGGCGAATGGGTACACAAGTATTAGAACCCCTTGACCAAGACAAAATACTTCTTTTCCACCCTCTTGGAGATGGGCGGGATTGAAAATGGGACTTGCCAGAAGGCTTTGGCAATCTTTAGGACCCCATTATGCACCAGAAGCACGACATGTGCGGAGGTTGATGCAGAGAGACCATTAAACAAGGTGTCCGATTGTTCCACCATTTCCTCCACCTCCAGGCCTAAGTTCATGGCCACCCTTCAGAGCATGGCCTGGTGCTCCTTAAAATCATCCGGTGGGATAGCATGAGACAGCCACGCAACACCTTCATCTGGAGAGGATGAAGACAATTGGATCGCCGGTGGAGGATTGGGGCGTCATCCCCCATAGGGGAAAGAGGTTCTGGGGTGGAGACTCCCTCTTCAATCCTAGCGTCTGACTGTGCTTTGTGCACCGAGCCCAGTGCCACTGGTGCTGTCTGATGTGGCGACTGACAAAGGTGCAAATGGGGCATCAGCATAACCAGCATGCCCCAGGCACTCCAACAGAGCCATTGAGCTGGCCACTGGCCCTGCTGCCATGATGGCATCGTGGAGGTGGAGGCAGTGTCAGGAACCCAGTTGTGCCATTGCTGCCTCAGAGAGGGGCTGAACTTCCTTTCTGTGCCGGAGGAATCTCCATCTGGTAACCACAGAGGAGCCATTGATTCCTTAGTCTGGCAGCTAACTATCGTCGTAGGTGAATGGTGCCTTGAATAGGTGGATCGGTGCTAGGAATAGGGGAATCAGCACCATGTTGGAGAACCTTTCCACAGTTAGGTGATGGCGATCTGTCATGAAGATGGTCAGTAGAAAGACAATGGTATGGGCCATATGGTGACTGGTATCTTCCTCAGTCGAACCTCATTGAGAGGGCGGAAACTGGGAGTGCAATGCCGGTGATCTGAAGCAGTGAACTGGTGACTTGGGCTAATGTGGAGACCTGGGGTGCGGCAACAGAGAGCTCTGCCTCGGCTCTGGGGACCTGTGGCATTCACTTGCCTTCTGTGAGGTTTTCACGGCTGGCTTGCCCTCGAAGGGAGCCTTTGCTGGTTCCATCATAACACATGGTGCCATCTGCACTTGGAGAGTCCTTTGCTCTCTGGGTACCGGGAGGGGCTGGGAAGGTGTTGGCTCCGCCATGAGTCTGGGTCCCCTACTGCTTCTGGGAGTCGGTGGCAGATCCCTCGGGGGGTAGGACGTCGCTGCATAAGGGATGCACCCTCATATAGCTGTGGGGTAGGTGGGCAGCCTGAACAGGGTCCTTTACCTGATGCCCCTTGGTCTTTCTTGCTTAATGCCAGGTCACACTTCTTTGATTTCTTCTTAGGCACTGGCGAAGGGGAGCGGTCCCGGATAGAGCCCAATGCCAGGGGTGCACTGTGCACCAAGGCCGAAGTACTGGGATTCGAGTCTAGCTGGGATGGCTCCGAGGCCGGGCGGAGAGCAGCCTCCATGAGGAGGGCCCTTAAATGAATGTCATACTCCTTCTGTGTTCTGGGACAAAAGTCATTAAGAATGCGACACTTTTCTTTTACATGCAATTCCCCCAAGCACTTCAGGCAGTTGGCATGGGGGTCACTAACAGGAACAGGCCTGTTGCAGTCAGTGCAGGTCTTAAAACCCGGAGACTGGGGCATGCCCCGCCTGAGGCAAAGTCCCCGCCGGGACCCTGACTGCTACCTACAGTGCTAAACAACTACTTCACTAGCTATCTACTATAAACAAAAACTATTTACAGCACTAAAACATGAAGAAAAGGAGAAAACCGCTGACCACCTGCTAGCAAGGGAAAGGAGCTCCGATCAACCATCATGGGCAGTAAGAATGAACTGTGAGGGTGTAGGGCCAGCGGCGCCTAATATACCACTGCATGAGCACAGCACTCCTGAGGGCACCACAGCCGACCTTACAGATATTGCTAAGGCAAAAATCTCTGACAATGGTGCATGTGGGCATGCAAACACCTAGAATGTAATCGACATGAGCAAGCACTCAAAGAAGAAAAGCAGTTATAGGCATCTATGGAAGGATCATGTGTACTTAAGTAATAATTAAATCAGAAAGGCTAAGGCACAAAATGAGTAATACCTAACAAAGCACATAAAAGGCAATACAAAGAGGTTCTATAAATACAATGGGAGCAAGAGAAAGATGAAGGACAGTTTAAGTGCTCTAGTGGGGAAGGAGAGCTAATAACTCATGACGTCAAAAATGCTGAGGTGTTTAATGCCTATTTTGCTTCAGCCTTCACTAAAAAGGTTAATGTGTGTGGTCAATACAATTAATATTAACAACAAGGGAGAAGGAACACAAGGCAGGGGAAGAACAGGTTAAATAATATTTAGGTAAATCAGATGTATTCAAGTCGGCAGGGCCTGATGAAATTCATCTTTGGGTATTTAAGGAACTAATTGAAGTAATCTCAGACCCTGTAGCAATTAACTTTGAGAACTCACAGAGGACAGATGAGGTCCCAGACGACTAGAGAAGTGCAAACATAGTACTTATCTTTAAAAGTGGGAACAAAGAGGACCCAGTAAATTAGACTAGTCAGCCTAACTTTGATATCTGGAAAGATACTGGATCAAATTATTAAGCAATTGATCTGTAAGCACCTAGAGTATAACAGGGTTAAAAAAGAAATACTTAGCACGAATTTGTCAAGAACAAATCATTCCAATCCAATCTAATTTTGTTCTTTGACAGGGTTACTGGCTTAATAGACAGGGGGAAGATGTAGACATGATATATCTTGATTTTAATAAGGCTTTTGACACAGTCCCACATGCCATTTTTGTAAGCAAGCAAAGGCAATGTGGTCTAGATAAAAGATAACATCTGGTTGAAAGACTATACTCAGAAAGTGGTTATCAGTGGTTCACTGCCAAACTGGGAGAACATATCTAGTGGGGTTCCACAGGGGGGAGTCTTAGAACTGGTAATATTCAACATTTTCATTATGACTTGGATAATGGAGCAGAAAGTATGTTTATAAAAACATAAAGCTGTGAGGAGTTGGGAGCATTCTGGAGGACAGGAGTAGAATTCATAACAACCTTGACAAATTGGAGAATTAATCTAAAATCAACAAGATGAAATTCAATAACAACAAGGGCAAAATATTTCACTAAGGAAAGGAAAACTCAAAATGCACAAACACAAAATGGGGAATAACTGGCTAGGCAGTGGTACTGCTGAAAAGCACTGGGGGTTATAGTGGATCACAAATTGAATATGAGACAATAATATGATGCAGCTGCAGAAAAGGTTAATATAATTCTGGGTTGTATCACCAGAAGTGTAAAATGTAAGACACAGGAGGTAGCTGTCCCACTCTGCTCGGCACTGTGGAGGCATCAGTTGGAGTACTTTCTCCAATTTGGGGTGGCATACTTTAGGAAAGATGTGGACAAACTGGAGAGAGTCCAGAGGAGAGCAACAAAAATGGTAAAAGGTTTAGAAAACCTGACCTATGAGGAAAGGTTAAAAAAAACTGGGCATATTTACTCTTAGGAAAAGAAGATGAGGGAGGATCTGATAACAGTCTTCAAATATGTTACGAGGCTGTAATAAAAAGGACAGTGATTCTCCATGTCCACTGAAGGTATAACAAGAAGTAATGGGCTTAATCCACAGCAAGTGAGATTTAGACTAGATATTAGAAAAAATTTTCTAAATATAAGTGTACTTAAGCTTTGCAATAGGCTTCCAAAGGAGACTGACCACTCCGCACCTTATGCGGGGCTGGGGTTGGGGTGGAGAAGCCATTGTCCGGCTTCTTTGGGGGAAGGGGTATAGCGCTTTATAGATGAAGAAGGTGTGAGTGAGAGGCTCAGGAGATGCTCCAAAAGTAGAGTGGGTCAGCATGGTGTGGTTTCATTTGTTGTATGATAATATACTGAACATATACTAAGTCCCAGGGAGACATTTTTTAGGTTGAGCAAAATCAGATCTTTCCCCCAAAAGAAAACATACTGAGAGAGAGAGAGAGAGATCTATTAGGTTCTGTTCAATGCTATTCCTTCTTTTAGTAAAACAATCATTTATACAGTAGACAGTCTGAATTAAAATAATCCATCAGTGCATCATAGTTTGGTTCCAGGCAGTAATAAAAAGGCGAGAGTTCCAAGACAACAATAAGCTAATGGTACTGTAAGAGTTCCATTGTTTCAACTGATACTTGTAAAGTTACTCAGTTAGATGTCTTTATCAAAGGTGAAGCTGTCAACATTTACATGAAACCTAAGTTAGTAAAAAAAAAGCACTGTAGCTGCTGAGATAATGGTGGTCAAGAAACATGTTCACAAGCAAGTTATTTTTTCATTTATAAAAGAATTCTGCTGTTCATAGGAAATGGCCCCATATTCTGCCTCCATTTATAGCAAATAACATCATATTCTGCAGATAGCCCCACTGACTTCAATGGGAGTAGTACACACAGACATTCTGCTATTTGTGAGTAAGGGCAGCAGAATCTGGCTCATGAACTTCACCCTGAAACTGACTCAGCCATATGTCACTCTGGCAATGGATAGGAGTTATTATAAAAGAAGAGTTGAGGCTCTTGGTCTGAACCTCTAGTTATTGTGGCCATCCATTGCTTTCAGTAGGACAGAATAAAATATCTTTCTCCCTCTCCTCCAGGTACTATTACAGTAACAAAAAGACATTCCCAGTAATGGAGAGATTTGTTACTGCTTTCTCCTAAGCCACATTTGCAGAGCATTTTGGATTTCTGTTTTTTCTCCCTTAACTTCTGAAAAGTAAGGTACCCCATTGGCTTAAAGTTAAACATGCATTTAAGTCATCTGCTGGACTAGGTCCTAAGTATGTTGGAATCAGAAGAAGGTCTTTGAGGACTAATGTAATCAAGCTTAAGAATCTCTAATGACAATTGCCCAGACATAACTAAAACCACTTTTTCCCAATCCCTCTAGTTATTCCTACAGCCCAGGATGAATTACTTGCAGGTAGATTTTAAAACAGAAAAAAACTCTTCTGAGGAAATTCCCTAGATTCACAGGGCTCTCTGCAGAAACCAATGGGAGGGAGATGGCCCTCCAAACGTATCAGTGACTCAACTTTAGCAGCTACTGCTTCTCTTTTGACAAAAGAATTACAAAATGTAGAGGCAAACATTTTTAAAAGTTCAGACTCCAAGTTAAATCAGTCTGGAAGTGATTAGCTACTATGAGATAATGGCCTATCTCGAATGGATCAGAGGTTGAATAAGACATGATTCGATAACACAACCTGGAACCAAAATGCAGGATCAACAATAAACAGAAACCTAGTTCAAAAAGAGGATGAAGCTGCAAATTAAAACTGTCTTTTCAGAAGAATAAACTGACTTTTTAAATTCAGGGTAATACATCTTGCACAAAATAAGGGAAAAACATGAAAACTATTCTGAAATATATCCATTTTATTAAATGTCTCTGTTATACTGACAGAGATGTTAGTAGCAATCTTGTCTTTAAATGATGTGCTTGATTTCAAGAAGAAAATCTTCATGCTTAGTGAAACCTTTTTTATCCTACTACAAAATCCTTTCCAAACACCAGATCAAATTTAGTCTTTTTTCTCAGAGGCATATGGACTCTCTGGGTGACTCAATATCTATTCCACTCTTGGATACTATTTCTCAAAGCACCTCATGGTAAAACTTTTGTTTCTTCTTTCGGACCCCTACTCTGCAAAGCACAGCATTAAGCTTCATTGGGGTCTGGATTACAATTCCACACAGACTGGTGAATCACAATTGATTAGCCAAACAAACTCCGTGATAATTCAGGAGCATAGAGTTTTCAGGCTTGATTCTTCTCTCACAGTGGTGTTAACCAGGAGTAATTGTACTAGAGTCAATGGTGTAACACTGGTATAAAATTAAAGTGAGAAGAGAACCAGGCCGATATTAATTCAATGTATGAGACGTGCAATTATAAGGTAGTGAACAAAATTTCTTGCTTCTCAATGAAGCATTAAATGTAGACACATATACTTCCACAGACATATCACTGTAAATTTCAATAGGAGAGTAAAACGCTACTTTATGACCCTGACTAGCTCACAAACTTCTTACAAGATAAAACTTCTAAACAGATGCAAAGTTTTTCTTAATTTGAGATGTTGTGTGCTCTGAAGAGAGAATGAAGTGATAAAGGAAGTTTTTTTTTAACATTGAAAACCTTTCTCTGGGTTTTGTTAATTACATATTCCTACAGTTGTGGTCAGGAATAAGTTGTACTCAACTTTTCCCCCCACCCACATAGCTGAAATAATGTTCTGAATTTCAGAGCAGAGATAAAATGATATTCGATAATTGTGATCAGCTGCAATGAAGTCTATTGAACTGTTAGAAATGCATATTTTGTTCTTCCCTTGTTGTCCTATTTTTAGTGTGACTTTTATAATCAATATGATGTTTATGGTTAAAAATGTAGGGGTGAATGGGCAGGCCAGATTCTTAGTTGTTGTAAATTAGCATAGCTTCATTGACTTCACTGGTGCTATGGTAATTTACACCAGTTGAAGATCTGACTCATATATGTTTTATTATATAAAATGGAGTCATACTGGTGGGAACAATGTCTGTTAATTTTTGCTCACACTGTATTAGGTTACTATGTTAAGTGCTCGCATATTTTTGGATATAACTGAATAAAAATAATGTAATTAACAATGCACTGTGATGTATCTGGGATGCAGTCAATTGAGGAGCTTGACCCAAGACCTTTTGCTGCCATAAATATTCTCTAGAGTGAAGGTTCTTCTGTACTTTATGAAAAGCTAAAAGGAATAATACAGCATCCCTTAGGATCAATTTCAAGGTTATCACAGATGCCCTCAATGTTTTTCTACTTTTGTCCACATTTCTTCAGAATAAAGCCAATCCAACACAAAAAACCTGTTGGGAGGGCTCATTCCTTACTGTGTCCTCCTGATTATCCAAACTTTGAGGTGTGTATAGCTGTGGGCAGGAGGTAACACAGATGGAACATCTTGTTCAGGCCTGAGAGGTGGATAATGAGAGGATTCTGGTCTAATGAAGAAATATTTTATCTATGTGTAACTATCCCCACTGCTCCATGAATAGCTGTATCTCTCTTAAGGCCAGAATGGCTACATGGAAATCTCTTTATTCATATAAATACCCTTAATCATCCAGATTACTACAGTCTGATATGTTGTTTACTAACATTTGCCCATTAATAATTCCATCCTCCACATGAAAGAACAAAAGGATTCACAGTTGGATCTTTTACATGACAGTATGCCATGCAGTAACTGGGCATTCAGGCTTGCCCTTGTCTTAGGCGTTTGTAGAAATGCATGAACTGGATCAATTTGGAAATCAAATAGTAGGGGATGGTGAAGAGTAATTAGATAACATCACCTTTGATTTTAATAAAACTAATATGCAAAATAGGGAACTGCCATAATATTGGCTGTTAAATTATCCAGAAACAAAACTTTTTCCTTTTAAAATTAATTTCATAAATTTCCTGTAAGCTTAAGCGCTTGAGATCTACCACTATATGTGTATTGTTGTATATGTGGTGATGTTCTGTTTCTTTTGTTTAAATTAACTGGTGTCCTTATGCAGGACAATGTATAATCAATTTGTAGTAGTAAAAACCTGGGCTAAATACATTCCTTAAAGCAACACAACACAGCAAAATAATAATAAAAATGAAATTTAAAAAAATTGAACACTTCTCAACCTGGCATCTAGGAAATGTCTGAGGGAATTGCCCTCTGAAGTTTTCATCATCCTTCTTCTAATGTGAGACATTTACTCCTATATATCATGTATAACATGCTTTCCAGGAAAAAAAGATTATGTTGACAGCTGACTCTGTGACACAACTAAAACTGTATATTAAAAAATCAGAACTAAACAGCCAATATATTTATATAAAAAGAAACATATATAGATATTCACATGAAAACCTAATGGAACTTTAGCAGTACTTATGAAAAGCAACTGGAAGAAAGAAATAGTACTTCCTTGTTCATATAGCTTTATACCTTTAAGTACAGCCTCACCTTAGAGAAAGTGATCTGTTTAGCATGGATCAGGAGGGATGTATTACTAAGGGCATGACTACACTTGCAGATGTAGAGCACTTTGAGTTAAACCAGACTTCACAGAGCACAGTAGAGAAAGCGCTGCTGTCAGTCCACACTGACAGCTTCAAGTGCACTGGAATAGCCACATTTGCGGCACTTGCAGCGGCATTGGGAGTGGGTAGCTATCCCAGCATGCAAGTGACATCAACATGCTTTTAAAATAGGAGGGGTGGGGTAGAGTGTGACGGAGTGTGTTGTGTGTATGTGGGGGGAGAGAGTGGGTTTTTGGGGGGCTGAGAGCATGTCAGCATGCTGTTTTGTAAGTTCAGACAGCAGCAGACCTCCTCTTCCCCCCGCCTCTCTCTATCTCTCACACAGCATTCCACAGTAACGGCTTGCATGCCAGCTGTCAGAAATGGAGCTTTGGAAGGGCATTTCCACATTCCTACAGGAGTTCAAAACAATGACAAGAGTGGCCACTTGACTTAAGGGGATTATGGGACATTTCCGGAGGCCAATCAGAGTGCAGTAATGTAAGATTAACACTGACGCCCGGGCATTGTAGCCAAGGGACAGCAAACGTTATCCCTCTCACCAAGGTGGAGTACCAGCAGCGCTGTAGCCGCAGAGTCAGAGTGCTCTACATGCCTTGCCAGTGTGGACGGGGAGTGAGCCAGTGCACCTGGGGCTCCTTTATTGTGCTGTAACTCGCAAGTGTAGCCGAGCCCTAAGACAGAGCTTACCCGTTTTATCTGTATTAGAATGACAGCTAAAATAGTAAGACATGGGTAATTCACTTTTTTTTGACCTCTCTCTTTTCTGAATGCTTTATCTTGAAATACTCACTTTATTTTAACAAGAAGATAAACTGTATTTTCCCTTCTAATTTGAGGTCTAGTTAGAAATGATAAATGTACTTCATAAAACCATGCCTTTAAGAGAAATATTATTGTTGATGTTATTAACAACACTTTAAATAAAAGTACATAATTGCTAAACTACAATGAAATCCCCAAGGTGGAAACCAGTTACGGTCATATTAGTTCCAAACAACTAACATTTTTATAGTTCTGACTAAATTAATTAATAATTACTGGATACTTACTTTGAAAGATTGCCATTTATATTTACATAGTTAGAGAGCAGAGGCTGTAGTCACTAAACCTTTAAATATCATTCATACTTAAACCAGAAGAATCTGTGTCTTATTAAAGTCATAAAACTGTGGGAGACATTCACAACCTTCCTGCCAGACCAAGTTAGCTCCCAACAATTACCACACACCGCAAGAGTTTGGTAGAACAAAATACTGACTAAAAATTCCTTCAAAAATAAAACCAAATACAAGCAAAGATTTAGAAGCGAACAGATAGAAAGCAGTGTGTGATCACTACTCCTGCTCAGAGCTGCCTTTTACACACTCACTCTTGTCTCACAATGTGAACAGATAGCTGTAGTCAAGGAACAGGGTCAAACTTACCCCTAGCATTGTGGCCCCTTACACCAGGACTGAATTTTGCTATGAGGGGAGGCAAGTAGTGAGTGCCCCACTGAGGAACAAGTTGAAAACACCTACCACTGAAGAAACTTAGAGACAAATAAAGACGAGAGATTTAGTCTCCCTTTCCAAGTTTTTTTTTTTGTTTTTTGTTGTTTTTTTTTTATAAACACCTTCAGCCTGAAACCCCTGGACTGTGTTTCATAGTCCTAGACTTTGCAATTGTATTGTTATCCTGTGAATTCACTAGCTATCCACAGAGAAATGAGTGTTCCTGCCTCAAACCCCTTCATGGAAAACTTCCCAACTGATTTATGTGAGCGGAGATTAGCAATGCAAGCAGAAATTACCAGAGGAGTGAAAGTGTGTGTGTGTGTTGGGGGAAGTTGGAAGAGGGGAGAAGGATGAAGGAAGGAAGAAAGTTAGAAAAGGAGAAGTCATCTCTATTACATGATTTCCCTCTCTCTGGGATCTTGTGTAATCTCCCCCACTGCAGCACCAGCCACAGGATTTGGCCTCTACAGAAATTTGGGAACAGGACGGTAGGCAGACAGAAAATAACTGCTCCTCCTTATTAGAGAAAAGTAGTTCAGAGCCTCCGCAGATCTAGTGTCATGTACTGATTTAAAAGACCATCTCCACTGCCTCACAGAAATACAAGCAAGTCAAAATTCATTGAATTTCCTGGACTTGTGTGGGAAGCTCCACATAAAATATGATCCTGTGTCTTTTAGGTGGATGCCACCATTTCATTACTATGTAATTTACTAATTGTAATGCCTTCACAGACTAAAATAATCGTGTATCACAATCTTGCCACAAATGGGAACAACCCCATTCCCACAGAACATCTTTTGACCTAAATCTGCCTTTCAAACAGAACAGTACTGAGTCAGAAGAGTTAGCTTATCCATTTCAGTAACAGAACTGGCTGGGAGCTGTAACTTGCTAGTAATACAGAATCTGCTCAAGGTTGGGAGCCAACTGCTGGTGCAACACTGACAGATGCAGGACCCATATGCCCAAGTCTGGATAGGATTCCTGTATCACTGGCATCTGGATGTCAGCTTTTCTTTCCTGGCTCTACTGCTGGCTTTGCTGATAAACCCGATTATCTGTCTGCTGTGGGTCAACCTGCTGCTGCCCTGTAGTCATGTTTCTTGGATGATGAGCAGTTTCTCTCCATTAAGGAGCACTGTATAAACAGAGTATGCCTCCCTTAAAGCTTTCATATGCCACTAAACATCTAACTCAAACATGTCAGCTATTTCTGGCAAATTAGGCACAGAGGATGAAGTCTTGCAGTTGCAATGAAATGGCAAAATGTTTAAATGTCCATTTAATCTTCCTGTCTATTTCTCTGGGATACTCACTGATATCATCCATGTTATTCTTTAATTCTAAACAATTTTTATTGCTTGGTCCCCTGCGAGAAATTGATAGTAGCAAAAGCTGGGGCACCACAATTTCTAGAAAATTCTTTAGACGAGGACACTATATTAAAATGCTCTATCTGAAAGAGACTTCTGTTTAAAAATCTGCTAGTACAACTGCAAGGTTTACTTAGAAATTTGCAACCATCACCCTAGTTGGGTATATATTTGAGACTAAAGAAAGTGAGGCCCTCTTTAAAAGAAACCCATGCTTTACCATAGCGACTGCTTTTCCTTTCATTGCTTTGAAAAACAACATGGTTGAACTTTTGCTTTGGGTTGGGAATGCAACTATTACATATTAGGAACTAAAACAAAACTTCATAAAACCTAGTTACAATAAATCATAAAATGGTATCTATTAGACAATGTACGGCTATTTTCCACTCTCGTTCCAAATCTCGGAAATCCCAGCCTCTCCAGGAGGGAAGCCCCATAGGGCCATTCCCAAATGCTGCTTACAGGTGTATACACACTTTGATTCTGCAGTGGCAGCTACAGTCACCTTCTACCAAGCCTCCCATTAGCAGATAATTAATACTCTGGTTAAGAACAGTCCATCTGAGAGGTGGGGAAGCCTTTGCAGCATTAGTATCAATTAGGTACTAGCAAGCACTGGGAAGTACTGGGAGCAGTACAGAACTGTACTGTCACAGGGGAAGCTTGAGTGGCCTACTGCGAAAGGACTAGTCAGGATGCACCATCCTTTTGGAGAACACAGCCTACTCCCCAAGTGTTCCTTGCCTACTTTGCAGCTGATGCAGAATGGGAATGTGGTCATTTTTCCACCTCCTCCCGGTGTCCCACTGGTGTGCAAATAGGAGGAGTTCTGTACTCTCCCCAGCCGAGAAACTGGTAACTGCAACTCGTCCTTGCGATTGCCGCAAGAGGAGCAATGTTTCTTCTGTTCTCCCACTGAATACCCTGCAGAATGGTCTGGCGTTTAATGGGCAAATCTGTGTCCAAACAGTGCATATCTAGAACTAACAGATAGTAAAATACTATATTGCTTCTGTGGACAGATTTTAAAATAATAAAAAAATGGTTGACTGCTAGAAAGGGGACATGGTAGAAATATCGTAAGTATTAAGATTAGAAGCACCACTTTCTTTTTCAGGCCTGGGAGGTATGGGTTAAAAAACAAACAAAACCAAAACATTTGTTCAGTTTTTATTCTATATCTCAGTGCAATATTGTGTCCTTGAAAAACATTGATTCCTACTTTCTAACATGTACTTTGTTGACTATCGTTTACGTTTAAGATAATATCTATCCCTTTTCATCAAAGGTAATATCATACTGTATCTTTGTTTTTGCTTGACTGCATAATTTGTAAAGGATGAAAAACCCTGTCTAGATCATCACCGCCTCAGACATGTAAAAGAAGAAATTTTAAAAAAAAAAAGGGGGGGAGGGGGAACGAAGCCAAGCTCAACAACACATTCTTTCAATGAATTTATTTAAGATCTCAATTTTGTTGTTCTCAGAGTTAACAGATGGCATATTTTTGATTTCCAGTATTGTTTGCTGATAGCATACTTTATGTACATAAATCAGTGAATTATTAACTGTGATAGACGTTTGATTGCAAAAATGTGATTGTTCTAAATACCAAAGCATAGTGTAAAGCCTTTGAGTTTAAATTTCATGTCAAGTTTTTCTGGAAGACTATACAGGGAAAATCGCCGAGTCTCTACAGGCCTGGTATACATTAGGCCCCTTCCCCAACTTTTTTTTTTTTTTTTTGGTTTTCTTTTTAATAAAACTATATCATTGGTTTTCAAACTGTGGTTCACGGAGCATTTGCTGGGAGCCTGCAGAGAGCTGGTTGCTCACATGTTGCTGACTCCTCCACAGCTGCTAAATCACATTAGAAGAGAGCTAAAAATATGTTAAATACTTCCTTCGTATTTTTTCATGTGAACAACGTCTGTAGTTGCCAACGGTTTGTTATGTGATTGCAGATGACATGGTGGCAAATGGGAGGGGAGATAGCCATATGAAGATTTCTGTACCCAGATATGGTCGCACTACAAAAGTGTGTGAGAATGCTTGAACTATAAGTAGCTATGTGAACCCATCATGGAGCATTTTCTGTTCCTTAAAATGTGTGCAAAAGAGACATAATTGATCATTTATGTGGTAAAGAAAATATAGTAAGTCACATAGATTTAAGACCACAACGAACTGTAAGCAATCAGAAGGCAAATTAGAGAAAAAATACTGGATCAAGAATTTATTTAGAGGACCACACAGGAAAGGGTGAAAAATAAAGATCAACACATAAAATATGCAATTTAGAAAAGTCTTTGGTAGTAGATGAATGAACTCAAATTGTATTTTATGAGTTGCAAAGGAGTATAATCTTATATCAAGTATGAGGATATGTATAAATAATGCTTTTAAACTACTGGGAGTCACAGGAGAAAATCCTTTCAAATGGTGAAAAGGATATATCTTTACATATAAGAAGAAAACAAATGATTAATTGGCTAAATGCTGTACGCAATTAATGGGTTTAATTCAACATTGACTTGAATCTTATGTGACCTCATTAAAGGCTTCCCCAAAGAAGCTGTACAACAATGGATGGACTTAAAATGTTTCTTCTGTTTTGAAAGTTTTATCAGCTTTAGTAGTATACCCCATTATGTACTGTTCAGGGAATACTGCCAAAGCAGGTAGAAACATTCAAAACACAGACTTTTTTAACTATGTCTGTTCTTGTTATTAGTAGGAATTACCAACTTTAACCAACTTGATTCACAGCAGAAAGTAGCACCATTTATAGATGTCTGCCCATTTACTTTACAAAACATGATGTTTGCATTCATGCAAATATTAGACTTTTTAAAGACCTGCAAAGGTGTTAGCACTTTCCAAGACAGGACCAGACTAAGGCATGGGCACAGAGACTTGTGCCCAGATCTCCAGCTCCTGGAGTCAGTGTGTGAACAGAATCTCAGTTTTCATTTAAGTTTTTTAAACAATAAGTTTCTAGTCATCGTGGTTGCAAAAAGAAGCATGAACTCATAACTCAAATGTAATACATTCAATGTATGTCCCTGAACTTGCACACAGCCTGAAACAATAGTTCTGAGAAGTGTGAACTACCCATGAATTTCAGTTGGGTATTAACTCTGACACCCACTGCTCCGGGTGTCTCTTCTGTCACCCAACAGAAGACTGTGACTATGTCTACATTACCATTTATGTTGGCATAATTTACGTCACTTATGAATGTGAAAAAAACACGCCCCTGAGAGACATAGGTTGTACCAACATAAGCATCCGTGTGGACAGCACTACGTTGATGGGACATAGCTACCACTGCTTGCTGAAGATGGTTTAATTAAGTTCACGGGAGAGCTCTCTCCCGTCAGCATGGAATGGCTATATAAAAGATCTTACTGTGTTGAGGCTGCATCAGTATAGCTGTAAGATCTTGACAGTAAACATAGCCTAGCTGTGTGACAGGAGAAGAGTGCAGCAGACTGCTACTGCCAACAAAAGGGAAGGCCCTGCTGCTGCTCCTGCAGGGATAAGAGGACCCACATTGCTGCCCTTGGCCGCCACTCCAGGTAGAGGTAGAAGAACAGCACAGGGGTCTATGTTTTGTGCCCAGAATCCTGGATTACCTTAATCCAGCCCTCTATCAATTGTGTGTACATGCATCTTAGACATGTAAAGAAACAAACAAATGCATATCTTACAAACATTAAAAAGGGGAAAAAAGGAAAACTAAGAAGGATGCTTGTACCAATCTAACCCACCATGCACTGATATGCACCAAAAACAGGATATTTGAAAAAATTATACTAGACAGATTAAAGACCACCTAAAGATTATTTCTAGGTTTTTCTCCACAGAGTCTGAAAGGAACGATGCAGTCAGCTTTGGATCTGTATTACTGGTAGTTTCTGCAAAGTGGAGACAAATGCCATTGTTTATAGTCATAGTATATAAATAAAAAATACATTTTCCTTTTAAAAACTTTTTTCTATTCATTTATATAAAATTGAGAGCCTTCTTACCCCCAAGTGAATATGTGATTGGTGCCAGGGGAAGAGGTGGGGAAGGGGAGAAAACCCCATGGTTTCCAGAAATCAAGACATTTTAATTGTCCCCATCTGAACCTTTATGATATCCAGTCAAGGTACGGCTGTTTTTGGAGAACCCATGCATTACTTCAGCTGAAAATAGGGCTAACCCCCAAATCATAACTGAATGAAGACTCCATTAAATATAGTTTTGTTGATGTAGCAGGGAAAAAAAATTCCTCTTTCAACCTCTACAGGCTGCAGAGAGTCCTCCATTTCTGTTAATGACCTATTCCTTCTGTCTGATTCAATACAGCCCACTGGCTATGGAAATGACAACACTCAGCAGGTGACAACAAAACAGTCAACAAACAGTGCTGAGATATGTCATTTTCCTCAAATACTTTCTCAGGAGTGAAATGATATGCCGTATCCAGCTCAGATCAAATATTTCTTTATTAAACGAAACTACATGTACTATAGTTGCCATATAAAATGCAGGTTTAAGTGTGTTGCTTCAAGCTTCAATTGCAAAACAATTTGATACTTGATTTTTTATATATACATATATATTTTCCCTCTTGGTCTCTTAATACACACCCCCTCAGGCAGTTACTGTTAAGATGCCATATCTTTGACATAGCTTTGCATTGAAAGCATGGCTTTCTGGGTCCAAACTAATGCACGTACTGTGACTGGGACATCTTGGAATACGTAAATTAGCATCTTTCAAGTCTCTGAACACAGGAAGTCCTCTCGGCATGTATTCCAAATCATGGATCTGAGGCTTCAATTTTAAACAGCAATGCCTGTGCAAAGGTGTTTCGCCTTTTCAGGTGCAGAACTAGCTTTTAGTTCCTAGTTCTCTTTAAGAAAATGAAATATATTCAGCCAATTTCTGTTCTAATTTCCAAAATGGCTTCATAGCCTTCAGTGGAGTTGCTCTGGATTTACACCTGTTTAAGTGATCACAGAACTCAGCTCAGTGAGTAGTTATGTTTACTCATTATTATATTTATTTATTACTACTTATATTAAAGTAGTGCCTAGAAGCCCCATGCCTTTCTCCACCAGTGGAACAGCTGTAGCATTAAAATCAGTACTAGAGATTCAGCTGTTTTTCTGACTGTTTTGTGGCTTCTCTGCTAGACAAGCCTCGTGATCAGCCCTTGACAGACTCAAATGTAGGTATTAAATTCTCATCTCTAGAAAAAAATGAAATACTATGCATCCTTGAATGTAAGGCAGAATTTTGTTACTGAGGATGTCCTATTTCAATGAAGACATACTATACAACTGAGATATTGATCTTCTGTAGTTTAAAGAGATCCTACTAACTTTTTCAGAACAGTACATGTATTAGTCCCATAGTCCTGTCTTGAAACCTGTGCCCTGATGTGACTTTTGAGCAGTTAATAGCTGAACAGTTGATGTCATATGATATTATTGTTTCAGTAGATCATATGGTCTCTCTCTTTTTCTCAACAATGAGCATCCAATACTTCTCAGATCCAGTTGCCCATGATATAATCATATTTCTATTCTTAGAATTTGGGATTTGTATCTGTACAGATTCTTTCCGCCCAGTTGGAAATTTCATTTTCTTCAAATCTGTTTTTACTTGGTTTTTTTAGGGGTTTTTTCCCCTTGGTATGATACTACTCCCTCTCCTTTATGGTGTAATCAGTCTTTCTTGCTGAATAATACTCTAATACTGCATCCCATTCATTATTGTGATCTCATCATTCTTCAGAAAGACCTATTATGCCTAAACTGTGTTTTGTTACCAGGTATTCCAGATTAACTATGTTTGCCTTTAAAGGTTTTTGCATGGGTGTAGAGAAGTTTTTAGTTTTTGCTGACAGGCTATTTTTTCCCCCCTATGCAACTTCTTTCTCTCACAGTCTTACTTTTTGGATTATATCTCTATGAGCTCAACCTATGTCTCCTCCAGCTTCACCTTTGAAAGCTTTGGATATTATTTAAAAAAAGGAACAAGTCTGATAATGGTGAATTATGTGTGACAAATATGAGGGTCTAATTCATAATTAAAATGTATAAAGTAGAGGATGTGTTTTTTGAAATAACTCCCCTTTGGAGGCCTATGCCATCTTTAATCCACTTCTCCAATCTACCTTGTCACCTGTGTATTCCATTTTATCACACAAGGCATGCCTCTTAACTGCCAAAACACTGTTAGAGCCCATTTCATTAACTGGTTTAAATGACAACAACCCTCATCCCTTGAATTCCATTTTATTTTAACAAGTGATATATAACTTCAATCTGTCATGTTGAATGTCAACAGTTAATGACTGCCCTGCACCTTTAAGCGGGGGTGGGGGTATTTGGCTGGCTGGCTGAAGGGAACAGTGCTTTATGACTTGGGGGGCAGAGAAGGGGGAGAGATGAAAACTACTGAGGTGTTCGTTAAAGAATAGGGGGCGGTTCGTCACTCCACTCTTATAGCCCACTTAAACCCTCCTAGGAGAGGGTGTGGATGGTAAGGTCCCAGCAATGGATTTGCTTGAGTTCCTGGATGGAAAAAGAGGGGGAGCTGGTGAAAGCCCCCCCACCCTCAGGTAATTAGGGAATAAACATGGGGTTACCTCTACTGTACACTTTTATCTGCTGGGTAATCCCAGACATCTAATAATAAAGTTTCAACCTGATTAAACCCATGTCAAATGTGTCCTGTCCTTCTTTCGGTATAGCCAGACAATCATTCTACAGTCATTCTACTTCCTCACTCTCCTTTCCTTCAGCATGTCCAAAACTCTCCCCCAAATGTTTAATAAGTGTGACTAAAATTTTGTACACTTCACCACGTTTCTTCCCTATGCCAACAGAGATCTGTTAACAACCTGTCCCCTTAATCCAGCACAACTCTACAAGAAACTGAACTGTCACCTTTTATACTTACATATTGCACCACTGACATCATTAGCAATTGTCACTTCTTGTCCACACATTTCCAAGCCAGCAGTAGACTCTTTTCAGTTAATATCCTTTCTAGACTGGCATAATCATCTATATATTCCAGGACTACCACCTGCTGCTTCCTCACCTTTAGTCTCATGTCACTGTTGCTATCCTGACCGGTGTTGTACAGAGTTCACTTCATTATATAATACGTAAAGTTGTCGAAAACTGTACATGAGAAGAGGAATCTTTTCCCTAAAATTTTACAGCACTCCAACACTTTACAATCTGTTTCTCCTCTCTTCCAAGTCTCAGGTCAGGTAGGGCCTTGTGCCCTAATAAGAATCTCTGAGAAGACTGGAAATGTGCCCTGCCACCCATCGAGCTCCAAGATCACCTATGCACTTGATGCCAATGTATATGTGTTTTTGTACTGAAAATGAATAACCCTGTAGTATGTGATATCAATTTTAAAACTCCCCAAACTTTTACAATACTTAAACATTTGTGGCTGAACAAAAATTAACTGCTTCGTATTGTCTTATTCAATAATGATCATTCATTCTGTTTTGCCAGTTTTAACTCTTAGCAGTCTTCCTACTCACATGGCTAAATAGAGCTGCTTGTTTCTACCCAAAGGAAGCATTTTTTGTTTCCAAACTACATTATTAACTATGTGCAACTCCTGTACCATCTTTCATCACCTGAAAAATGTAGAAGACCTGCTCCACTCCCTGATCTTTCTTCTGACTTTAACCGGTAAAGAGCCACAGGTTTTGCACAAACTAAATTGGTTACACACCCAATACGTGTTTACAATGGATGAAAAACTTTACCAGCTTAATCTCCAGTTAATCTGTTACCTTCAAGACATTTTCTTAGTCATGAGAACAAATAAATGTGTCATTATCTTGTTACACTGTTGGTGATTATTATAAATAAATATCAATATATTTAAAATGTTATAACATATTGTAGTGAGAACATTTAGTGAGCTCTTTCCACCTTTTGAATCTACCATGTTTGATGGATGTCACTGTGCTCCTATTGGTGCAATAACAATGCTGCAAAAATAGGAAGAGAAATGGAAGACCAAGGCCTATTACCATATGCAGAAAACTCTCTGGTGATCTGGTTGTTTCCTATAAATTCTATACAGCTTTCTTCCTTTGTGTATATAATGGCACATGTTTCTACAACAGGACAAAAGATGTTAAATCCTTTGGAAGTAGAGAGGAAATTTTTTTCTAACAACAGTTTTCAATTATAATTGCAATAGATCTGATTAAATATGAAAAAAAATCTGATAAATCATTCAGTTTGTTACTATTCATGCTTCTATATTATTGATGTTAGTGAGTATTCTGAGAACTGCTGGCCATTCATGAAAGTGTAAATGAATCCCAACAGCTTCACAATATTTAGCCCAAATGAATATTTACCCCAAAATTCATAATATAAGTTTGTTACTTATTATTACTTATTTATTTTTTCTCCTGTTTAAAATGTCTCAATCAACCAATCAGGATGTAGAAACAAGACCATAAGTAAAATTTCCCAAAGGACCTTAGTTATACAGGAGGTTAAGTCCCTTTTTCAAAACTGACTTAGATACTTAGGCGCCTCAATCCCATTGTCTTTCAATGCATCTCAGCCTCCTAGGCGCCTAGTCACTTCTGAAAATGGGACTTAGCTGCTTTTGAAAATGTTATCCTACATGACTTGAGTGAGCAACTACACAGTATGAATAACAAAAAGTCAACAGTCACTGTAATTAACTGGCGAAAAGTTCACAATCAACCCCTGGTCAAAAAACAATTTGTCCAAACTATTTGGTAAATATTTATTAATAGCAACTACACCCAAATGTATCAGGAATAGTTTTTTAGTGATTTTCAAATAGCAAGGAATGTTAAATTCGCACAGGACATTATTCAAAATGAATAACTGGCCAAATCTAATGATCAGTAACCCAGAGTGTCACAAACATTACATTAATATTGTTACATACGACTATTACTGTATTGCATTTATTACAGAGACTAACGTTTATATTCTCTTAACAAATATAAAAAACATTAAGGGGCATTTTTCAAAATTGAAAAGATTTTTCTGGATTGTAAGCATTTTTTTAAGCAAGTATTAAAAGATTTGATTACAAGTGTACCCCTACATTTGTCAACAAACAGAATACATTTAAGAGTCAAGAAAGTACCTTTTATTAGACCCACACAGATTTGTTTGTACTACATTCTCACATACTAGCTGACCAATGGGTTTTCTGGGCATTGTATTTGTGAATCAAGAACAAAACACATATGGCTCTTAGATTCTCCCTGAAAATATGTAATTTAATGCAAGTTGTGTAAAATGTTAGCAGCAGTGCAGCAGACTTCTTATACTCAAGGTGGATTTTTTATTTTTTTTGAGTTTTTAAATGCAGAAAAGCTGAAGAAAACTCAGTGGCCCCAATCCCATGTGAGATCCTATAGAATGGAGTGAAAGAAGAGTAAACCTCCACTTAAGAATTACTTGTGGAAACTTCTCCTCTACCATTTCACCAAAGGATTGGAGTTTCCCTAGCATGCACACAAACACGCCAGATCCCCATCCAATCCACAGGAAACCAGGGACTATGACAAAGATTCCACAGCATCACAAGTCCCAACTAGCTCTGATTTGGTCATTGACAGCGTGGCTCCTTCTAAGCCGTGCTGCCAAGGAGTCACTGGACCAGAAACATCATGAAGATGACCCTTAGAGGAAGGAAAGAGGAATTTTCAGCTCTGATGGTGAGGCATAATCTAAAGTGGATTTCTGTTTTTCTGATTTTTTCAAGAGTGGCATGAGGATAATGTACAAATCCCCCAAGACCACCTTCTGTAAGCCCTGAGGAAAGGAGAAAAAGCTGTTGAGAAAGTAGCTGAGCCCTTTTTCAGCACAGGATGGAGAAATCAGTACAATCCCACTCCACCTGCAAATCATGGGGGCATGACCGGGCTCACTGTTATAGTGTTATTAGTTGGTTCTGGGGATTGTCACTGGGATTTTGAGCTCTTTCACTCCTTGTTCATTGGCTCAAATCCAGCTAAGGCCTATAATGGCCCAGAAGTTGGCTAAGTGGTTTTTATTGTCCTACAGGAACTGAGCTGGTGTTCTCAATCCACTTCCTTGTGAACAACTCCACATGACATAAAGCACCATCCAAACTGGCACCATGATAAAGTCCACAAATAAAATGAAGATTTAGTGGACATGGAAACTTGAATAGTTTTCTGAGTGAAAGGGATGGTGCATAAGAAATTGAGTAGAAGTACACTAGTAGGGCAGTTTGTATAATCTAACACAACCACTGCATGTGCAATTGTGTATGGTAATTTAATGCACCATTAAAAAACTACAGTTGCTGACCAGTCAGTCAGGCACTTTCACAGCACTGACTTCAATTTTTAAAAATTACTGCTCTTATATATACAGGAGTACACAGTCAGTAAGAATCACTGCAATTTAGATACAAAGTTGCTGTTGTTATTGTTAATGGAATATTTCATTCCAAATCTTATATTTAAAGCTTACTGCAGAGTGTCTAATACTAAATATATCTACTTTGATAGGAGTTTGGCATAAAAAAAAACAATAAAACAAAACACATATTTAAGAACTTATCTAAATTTTTACTAAAAATACTGTAAACTTTACTTTCAATTGTTTTACAGTTCAAATCCTAAGGTGTGTTCTTTTTTGTTCAAGAAATTTTAAAAGCAACTAATTTAAATATGCAAAATTATCTTGAGTTGTTCATACGTGAACTTAAAAGCCGTGCAACACAGGAAAATTAAGTAATTATGCCTCCAAGTTATTTACTGCAATTAAGCTCATTTATCATATGCAAATTAGTGCAAACTGGTCTCATTAGTTACTAAATTACTCAATATGAGCTGAACAATGTAGCACTCCAGTTTGTAATGAAAAATCCCTGTAGAGGCAAGCAGTATCAATTAAGCTAATTTGCATATGCAAATATATTCACTAACTTTCCCTTTTCTCTATATTTAGTTCTACATTTCCTGATCATTCTTGATTATATAAAGAATATGGGGTCACTGACCCCTTTTCTTTATCCTCAATAGTTAAGAAATTAAAGAAAGTATCAAGAGATGTAAACTGACCGTATTCATCTTAACTTTTAAGTCTTGCTTGAACTAAAGTTTGCCAGTAAGAGATAACAGAAATCAACATTTTTTCATTGAACTTATAATGAAGCAAAAAATACACCACAGAGGTAAAATTAAAGATATTTTTCATTGCAGCCTAGCCTCATTATAAAGCTACTCTCATGCATAAGATGAATGTGGAGTATAATGAAGTCTTGCTAATAATTAATGGGCAACTCTAATTATCTGGTTTCTCTTTTATTCAAGGCATTCCCACTATTTCTCCATCCAGGTGTTTTAATTGGATAATGTCTGAAAGCTTCTTTTCTGATTGTGGGGCTACTGCTATAATAATATTTGGGGTATTTCCTTTTTTTTCCATGAGCACATTGTGCGTAGTTTCTTTTGGTCATAAACCTACCGTGGGAATCATCTCTTCAGTATGATATACTGCAATTGGCTGCGGCTTGGAAATTTTTGACACGATTGACTGAGAGTGCTTGCTTGCAGAATCAAGATTTAAAATGTCACAAGATGTTGCTCCATTTCTATTTTTATAACATCACTATAAACAAACTATGTCCACTTTTTAAAAATATACTATATTGTGGTTCTCGTGTGTCCATCAATACATTTTGAAATAACAAAAGTATTAGAAAAAGTCTCTTTAATTTCTGAATTTACCTTTAGCCAGGACTTTAAAATATTAATTATGAAGAGCACTGAACAGATTACCTATTAATCCAGCTTTCTTAGCTCACAGATTCTGAAAAATATGGGTACTCCTGCAATACAGTACCTTTTGCAGGTTGGCACATATTTCTCTGTTCATCTCTCGCTCTCTCTCTCAAATAACACTTACCACAGTACTGTTTTGAATGTCATTTCTAGAAGTAGTGCCCACCAAAGCAATATTTGTTAGAGCAGCATTCCATTGGAGGAGACTCTAGTTGGATCTGTGACATCTTACTAGTATTCTGACCTTCTGGAGTGCTTTTCCAATGACATCACAAGGTGCTTCTACCAATGACATCACAAGGTGATAGTCTGAGATTCCTGCAGCTACTGTATTTCAATTCTTTCCCTATACTCTCTTACTGAGTGTTGTTTTATACGTTTTAGCCTGCTAAAGCGAGACAAGATTTTTAACATATTATGACTAACTTACATCCATTATAAGTTCATTGCGCTCTTTATCCATCATCCACAATCTATTCTCTTTTAAATGTCACCCTAGAACTTTCTTTTATCAATTCTGCTGAAGATTAATGGAAGCAATTTGGAGAGACCAACACCCTCTTTGAAAAGGCCACACCTCAACAGATATTCAATATGGAATTTATGGTGACTCAGACTGAAAACCATCAACTCCATACGCTGTAGTGATTTTTTGCTATCCGTCTGATAGCTCTTACATCTTCTATGTATTAGTTGGGGGGGAAATCCAAAATAAAAAGGAAATTTGCTTTAAGAAGATAAAAAAATGATGAAAGCTTCTTAGCCATTCCATGAATGAAAAATTTACATTCCAAATAGCTAATAAGGTTGTAGTGTGATAGACCTTAAATAACTGAATGAATTGTATGCATATGATAAGGTCATGATAAACATCTGGACTAAAACTGGATACAAATCAATTTCAATGTGATTTTATCTGGGTATTACTGGTAATACACATTGTAAAAAGCGTACCTTTACGTACACAGTATGTATTTATATATTCATAGCAGCTTGCTGACAAATTACACAAACTCAAACATCACAAAACTGCTGCCAATTTATTCTAATTTTGTATTGTTGTTACATCTGTGAGAAAGCACAACCACATTTGTGTCTATTATGCAAAACTCAGTAGTGCACATTTACCATCTTTGGTACAGTAACCATTACATAAGTATTTGCTTACAGCACTAAAACCTTGAACCTAGACCTCTACCAAGGACATACAAATAATTAAATCACTTAATTCATAATTTTTGCACTTAAGGGAAATTCATTCCAGTGGTAAATTTTACATTTCGCTAGAATTATCTTTGTTACCATTTTACATTTAGCTAACTGCAAAAAGGTATGAAAACCTGGAGATTATCCATAGCTCCTTTGAAAGCTACAGCTGTGGTAGTACCAAAAAATACCTCTCAATTGTTTCAGATGAAGTGGAATATTTCTCATTATAGTATTCTAACTTGCCTCTCTTGCATATCAAAAGACAGTATTCCATGCTGCATACTTGGATTGAGAAGCAGAAATTTCTGCTAAAGAACAGCAGTTATTTAGTGCTGCAGTTAGAAAAGACCATATGCACAGCAGGTTTCTTATTTCCATAAGGTTTTTTGTTTGTTTTTTTAGTCTACATTGACAAAACACTCCTCATTTTGTTGCTGTTGCCTTTGTTACCTGCTTCTACTCTATCTCTGACAACTAAAACCTAAAAAATATTTTGTGGAATCACCAAGCCCTGACAAAACAAAACACATAATGTACATGAATGTCTCTATCAAGTCATTTCTGTTCAATCTAATCTTTTTCACATATACCTACTGTACGGTGTCATAAAATGCTTTGGGAAAAATCAAATTATTCATATCTCAGTTACTACTAAGACCTGGAAGACATGCTGTTATTTCTTCTCTATGAAGATTTTTATAATTTGCATTGTTAGAGTCATGACAATTGTGGGTAGGGGAAGGGAAATGGTGCTTGTAAACTAAAATGAGAAAAGAAAATCTAAATCTGAACAGGGCACTTACAAAAATCAAATGAGTTACACAAAATGGTGTTTGATACACACACAAACACACACAGTATATCTGTGAGCAACAGTTACTGCACAGTCCAATATAACTACATAGCGTGATTCATCTAAATTATTACAGCACAAAGAGTATTTGCCCTCCCTGTCTCATTAAATTTCTCTCATTCGTAGACTTTCTAAAAAGAAAAAATTGGAATCTGTAAAAAAATCTCATAAATGTAAGCCCTGATTACAACATAATAATAATTGGCAGAAATATTGTTACTGTCTAGTTATCTTGATTATTTTGGTAAAGCCATTATTTTTACCTGTAAAATGTGACTTCCCAAATGTGATTCAAATACTTCAATGGCAAGGGCACTGGGGCTTCTCCTGCGCTGGGCACCTATAACTGAATAAAAAACAATTATGTTCCAATGTCTGCACATTCAGTCATGCTATATCCCTAATTACACCACTGGAAAGATATTATAGACACGGACTCTTGCATTAGTGTTAGTTACAACTTTGCCTTGTACCATAGTAAGTAAAATCACGGGATAACTTCCAGTGACTTGAAATTTGTGGCACAATATTATTCTTTTCAAAGCTGTTGAAGTGCCTGGGAACTATGAAAATGAACATGCAGTACTAATGGTTCTCAACTTGTGGCCCAATCAGCACACAGCTACAGGCCATATGACATCCTCAAGGCCATGCAGGTAGTATCTATATATTGTGTGGATGTGGCCCACATAACACACAGAGAGCTGGTAAATAGAATGAGAGCCACCCAGCTATACAAGTATGGCCCAAGTCCCAACAGAAGTTTCTTTGTTCATATTGCTGAGCCTATGGACCAGGTTTGGTAAACAAAATGAGAAATATTAAAGTAGAAGATGCTAAATATAACGTGTGTGCACCCGAATGTGCAGACAAAAACCAAAAATTACTCCATAATTGTAAAGATAAGAAAGATGTCTTTCTGAACATGCTACCTCCTTCCTTTGGAAGTGGACTGAAGTGTCTGAAAAAGTCACCATTTGCAAATAACTTCCTTTCCACGATATCTGAGGCATCAAAACTATTTCCTATTGTAAGTATAAAAAAATATTGCAATATCCCAGATACCAAGGTAACTGCTGTGTCTTCAAACAGCAATCTCCATACTATTTGTTAAAATAAATAGCTTTAAAAATAGAAAGGGAGTAACTTGCAGTTACGTTTTCAAAGGCAATGATGACTAAAATAAGAGAAAAAAATCAAGAAATCACACACTAGAACTTTCATTAATCTCTACTTCATATGGTGTGCCAGGGACAAGAAGACAGTAATAGATGCCTAAACACAGCCAAGCAGGGGAGAAAGTAACCTACTGTGGATACTGAGTTTTTTGTTTTAGGCCTAGATTGTGTCTAGCTTTGCTTGGGAGAATGGGGGACAAGGGAGGTGGGAAGACGGAAGATGGTTTAAGGAGACTCCCCTCTCCCTTGCAGAGGGCCGACATATTCACCTCTAAGACCCTGCTGGAACAGTGCCCCTGGAGCGCAAGAGGCAGTGTTGCATCTCTACACACCACAGTGCCTAGAAACATAATCTAACTCAATGTATTTAGCCAAGGAAGTTCAGTGGTAAAATCTGTAATAGGTAACAACAAATATAGAGTACTAGACCAACAGAGTAGTCCAAAGCTGTTACTGAACAGGCTAACTTGTTAGCAGGCTGATTATCAATTGCCCAATACAAACTAATTTTAGAGCAACAATTTGTAGGAGTCTTCTGTGACATCAGCTGCCAAATATGATATCTGCACACAAAGGTATAGGTCAAGTAATGACAGGGATGTTGACTTATAAGTGTAATGTCACCCCTTACTGATGCTTCATGTAATTTCCTTGCAGGAAATTCTAAACTATTTATACTAGAACACAAGTGACTTCACTGTTAATATATTCATGCAACAGCCTGTAACAGTTACAAATGGTAACTGCTCCAGACCTAATCTTTCCAACAATTTACTTTTGGTTTTCACTCCACAAACTGACCCCACTTCTCTGACCCTAATAGTTTTGCTCATCAGTGCTTTTGTCTCTCCTTTTCCCATAGTCACATGAATGCCTGTAATATGCAGGATTTTGATCAAGTATACGATTTAGGGACAAAATTCAAAGCACTGTCAATTCTTTAGGATTACTGCAGTCTGCAAATGAAGTGGTCTTCTTTCCCTACTCATGGCTTTTATTCTTTAACTCCTCCCCCAGTCCTCCACACACAGGCTCATATTTAGAGATGATTCCCTCCATCTAGTTTGCCCTACCCTCTGAAATGCCCTGAGCAGTTAGTGTGAATAGGATGTGCAGCCATGTTTATTAGGGAAACTTTAGCTTTAATTATAGCTAGAGTAAAATACACAGCATTGTAAAGGTTATCAGTGTTCTCATTATGATTACTATCAGTACATACTGCACACAATACAGCCATTTCATGTATGGTTTACCAGAAACCAAGTTGGAAAAAATCTACAGGTGTTCCTTAAGCATTGTTTCTTCTTTTTATATGATCATTGTTTTAAACAAACAAACAAAACTTAACTGGTTCTCTTTCTTTCAACTAGACTGTGATTTATTTTTCACACCAAGCCTAAAGACATCACCACTCAGATATTTTTTTCTGATTAATGTTCTATCTCTATACACCACTCCCTAAAATCCACTGGCATATTTTTAAATGTAGCTGATTTACTGATTATTGCTTCCAGTTCTACAGTGTTAATTGCGCATGATCGTTGTTCAGTATGCGAATGACATAACTTGAATAAGGTCTATGGATATGATCAAACAGAAATCAGTAAATGATACCTGCATGTGGAGTTTTAAAGCAATGTCTGTGATGTAGAAGCCTTTTTACTAATAGCTCATCTGTCCTTTTGCACTTTAGACCCTTTCAGTTTCAAAGTTCAAATTATAATACTCCAATATAAGTGAGCTGATGTCAGAAAATGCATACTGGACTGGATAACAATACCTTTAATACCTGTCAATCAAATCCACTAAAAATCTACACATGTGTCTTGGTACATGGTATCCATATACATAAATATCTTGTAAGAGTTTCATGCTATTCAGTTCTGTGTCATTTTTATGGCACTGGAACGCCTCTTGATTTATGTGTTTTGCTCTTATGCAGGTGATGTGGGCCTGTAATGACAGTTCCTAATTTTACAACCAACATAAATATGTTAAACAGGATACCATTATGGCCTCTGGTAGCCAAGCTCCAATGCTAGCATTATTGGTAACTGAACAGATCTTAAATATGTACTTCTTAACTTGCAGTTTATTTTTTCTTTGTACCCTCACTATCATATTTGGCATTTTGAGGAACGAGACAATAATGTTTTGATAATTCCAGAACATAAAATACAATCTGATTTTCCTCACTGTTCTGCTTTCATTGCCTCAATATTTTACTTTTTCCAGCCTCAAGCAGTTGATTTCATGCTGTTCATCTGCATCACAAAAATAATATTTTAGAATACCAGGGTATATCAGATTGGAACATTTCAGAAACATGACAGGTTTCTTATGCAATTTGGCAGCTCCGTTAACAGAGTAGACTCACGTGCTGAATGGGTCATTTATTAAATCCAGTAAAGAGCCTTATTCCCTTTATCTGATTGCCCAATTTAAAGACGCTACTTTTAAAAATCTACATTAGATATAAGATGCTCAAAGAGCAGAGCAAAATAAAATAATGTATTATGGCTTATATTATAACCTACTACTATGCAGTCATGCAGGTGACTAAGCCATCCTCCACCCACCATGCACAGTCATATAGGGCTTGCTAGGATAGGGAGTCTGGATGCAATCGGGTGAAGCAGACTCTGTGATACCACTATTTCCTATCACAACAAAGCAGACAAGGAAGGACTGGGGTACAAACAGAGAGAAGCAAGAGACTAGATTAAGTTATATTTCCACCCTTCCAATGTTTCAATTGGCAGTGGTGACTAGGTGCCAGGCAGGGAGTATGCTCTGTCTGGTAGCACAACTCACGTGGCATACTTCAGTTGCCTGTCATGGAACACAAGATGAGGGAGAAATGTGACTCAGAGAGGTGCCTCTCTGAGTCACAATTCATTTTTGGAGATCTGATTGTGCCAGTGCAGTTATATGACATCCCATGTTCTGGACTAGAAACAAAGTATTTATCTAGCCCATTATGAATAACATAACAGACAATTGCTTCAGTGAGGTGCAAATCTTACAATAAATAATCTATTTCCATAAACTAGCTACTTACCTATTTTGTGAATGAAATCTAACTGCATCCCCCCCAAGGTTCCCAATGGAAACACTACCATAGAAAGTTTAATTGTTTACCCACATTATCTCATAGAATTTCCAAGAAACCTACAGTCCAAAGGATCTACGATTTCTAAATCAGAGAAACTCAACTGATCATTGAGCTGAGGATCTAGCCCTATATTTTAAAACACTCATAACAGTATCTTATTTTTAACATTTCAAAAACTCACTTGAGCTACAGAATCACAGTTTTTCGATTATTCAAAAGATTTCCAAATTTCACTGTGAAGATTCAAAATGTAAAGTACTTTAGTGCATTCAGGAAATAGAAGCATTTTAACTTGGTTTAGTAAAGCTATTGAAATAATGCTGTACCAACTAACTAGCACAGCAATAAAATACCTGAACAAAATACCTGGCACCAAGGACTACTTATAAAATGCATAATGCAATAAATCGGGGCGGGGCGCGGCGCAAGGGAACTTCACAGCCATCACACACAGTGCACACACAGTAGGGCAGATGGTCAGTCCACTGCCTTTTCCCTTAGCTGAGCCATTCAGGGTGCACTAAAAATAGGTTGACCATATTTCCCGATCCTGAATACGGGACACCTGGTAAAATTACTCATATTCAAGCAAATTCAATGGCAATCAATCAGAACTATGCAGTACGAACGTTCAGATTAACAATAAGTTGACTGAGCCCCTGTTAAAAAGAAATATTGAGTAGTTGGATTCTTAGGGTTCACACAGGGAGAGGTGACACATACACTCTCATAAGTCGTGTGTGTGTGTGTGTGACCGACTGACCCGACCCTCCCTGCCAGCACTCTCTGCTCTTCATGTCTGGCTAGGCCTCTGGGATGGACCCACCTCTCCTGATGCCTTGGGAAGATGCAGTGCCAGGTAACATATGGGGAGCACACAGGGTCATGTGCCCCCTTTCCCCAGATTTGTGCCACGGTTCACACCAGAATGTGGCCAGCAGCAGCCTTTTGGCACTGTGCATGAGGGAAGAGACAGGAGCTGCTTCCACACATGGGGGATGATTTGGCCCGTGTCTTTGCAGAGCTCATCTTCCCCTCTGCCCCCAACTCCCCTTTGGCTGGAAGCAGCTTGTCCTTTCCTACCCGCAAGTGTCAAAAGGCAGCTAACACCTCCAGGCTGATGCTGACCACCGACATAACCGAGACGCTGCTTGTATCCCGGCTACAGCGCAGACACGAAGGGGTTAAGCCCTAAGGATGCATTGTGCACCATGGCCCAGGGACCCTGACTGCTGGGTCTTCAGCGAACCCAGCCAGAAAGGTGGATCAGCAGGAGACGGTGCCTAGGGGACAGAGCAGCCCTGCGCTCCCTGGGGGCAGGAGTGGGGGGCAAGTGAGGAGGGTGCTAAGCTCCTGCCCGGGAGGCTGCTGTGGAGCCTGCAGGATCGGGGCAAGAACAGGCTGGAAATCACTTCCCCCCACCACCACTCCAGAGCTTAGCTGATGGGTGGAGAGGCTTCTCCGTGCCAGCACTGTGCAGAGCTTTGGCACACACAGGGCTTGGCTCCTCCTAGCCAGTGCCCCAGGCTGGAGGGTCTTGGGCTTTCCCGAGGCGCCAGCCCAGCCAGAGGCAGTGTGGGAAGGAAGGAGCTGCTGGCAAGGCTGCTGAGTGAGCTGAGCACTCCAACCAGGGGCTGGTTCTCCACACAGCACTGACAGCAGGACGCACCTCACCAGGGGGGATATGGAGGAACAGGACTGTGTGGTGGTGGTGAAGGGGCAAAGCAGGGTGAAGACAGTGAGAGGGGAAGCATGTAAAGGGTCGATGGGTGGGCAGCAGAGATGACAGATAACCGGCCTGACACCTGCCCGCACTCACCAACCACTGCGGCTCGCAGCCAGTACCAGCCAGACCCGGCACACAGCAGGGGCTATGCTGATGGACCAGCAGGGGGAGCAGCCAGCCCTATGTGCTGCATCTTCGTCCTGCCACCAGCCTAGCGTGCCCACCTCCATTGTCGGCCACTGGACCCCCTTACCTACACATGGCTGATGGGTGGGCGGCTGATGAACAGGAATCCGGCCAACGGCAGGACCCAGCAGTATTGACTGGGCGGGGCGGGGGTGAGACAGAAAATGTGGGACAATTTGCCTGTTTTTAAGAAAAAGTCAGGACAGCTGCAGGAGGGCTTAACTACAGGTCTGTTCCTTTAAAAACCGGATATTTGGTCATCCTAACTAAAGAGGGGACGATATATGTGACAGATATGAAACTGCTCTGTACTCAGTTGTGAATGCTGTATGTTGGTTTGGCTATGGGAATGTTATTTTATGAGCATATGAAACCAAAGGTTTTCTACACTAGGGGCTGGAGATATGCTTCCCATCTGTACAGGCATAATCATAGTACCTTTCATTGATGTAATGTGATAAAAACAGTGGCATAGCCAGAGTAGCACAGGCAATGGCATGGGCTAGCCATGCAGAATACAAACTCAGCTGAACACCATGGATATGACTCAGCATGGGACTACACTGACATGCAAGAGGGAACTTTTAGGTTGTGCCAGTAAAGGGCCATATAGGCCTGTTTGTGCACGACACACTAGTACTGACTAAAGTTTACAGCCCTCTGGTACAGACTTACAGCCCTTAGTTAGCTTTCGTCATAAGGAAAAAAAAAACATTGGCTGTAGACAGCCCTGACTGTTCATACTTAAGCAGACAATATAGGCATTAATGCCTTTAAAGTTTGCCTCTAATAATGTGGAATCAGTAGTCCGACTGGACCCATAGAATGGGAGGAAAGATGCCAACTTGAAATCTCATGGCCTTTCAGGTAGGAAGTCTAAAACAAAGTGCCTGGAAGCAGTGGCGGATTAAAATCTTAAGCGAATCCACATGTTCCATAGAATCGCTATGGATAGAAATTTCATGCTCTAATAAAAATATAACATTAGGGATCTATTATCGACCACCTGACCAGGACAGTAATAGTGATGATGAAATGCTAAGGGAAATCAGAGAGGCTATCAAAATTAAGAACCCAATAATAGTGGGGGATTTCAATTATCCCCATATTG
>NC_133772.1:104952775-105001331 GCF_003597395.2 Chelonoidis abingdonii | reverse complement strand
CCATAAGCAGTCCATTTAAATAATTCGAGAAATTCCATCTCTGCATTTCGTCGAAGTTGAAATGTTCCCAGTACTGGGAACATTTCAACTTCGACGAAATGCAGAGATGGAATTTCTCGAATTATTTAAATGGACTGCTTATGGTGTGAAGAACTTCAAAAAGATCTCACAAAACTAAGTGATTGGGCAACAAAACGGCAAATGAAATTTAATGTGGATAAATGTAAAGTGATGCACATTGGAAAAAATAACCCCAACTATACATACAATATGATGGGGGCGAATTTAGCTACAACGAGTCAGGAAAAAGATCTTGGCATCATCGTGGATAGTTTTCTGAAGATGTCCACGCAGTGTGCAGAGGCGGTCAAAAAAAGCAAATTAGATGTTAGAAATCATTAAAAAGGGGACAGAGAATAAGACTGAGAATATATTATTGCCCTTATATAAATCCCTGGTATGCCCACATCTCGAATACTGTGTACAGATGTGGTCTCCTCACCTCTTATGTTATGTAAAAAAATTGGTGCCCCTAGGCTCTCAAAAAATTGCTCCTCTCCCCCAGCTCACCTCTGCTTCACCACGGTAAGCCTGGGAGGGACGGGGGAGAAGGGGAGTTGTGGCGCACTCGGGGGATGGCAGCGGTGGAGTGATGGTGAGCTGGGGCAGGGAGCGGTTCCCTGCCCCTCCCCTCCCCAAGAGTCACTCCCCGTGCCCGCCAGCCCCAGCTCACCTTTGCTCTGCCTCCTTCAATCGCGCCACGACTCACTTCTCTTCTCGCGGCAAGCCTGGCAGGGAGGTGGAAGGAGGGAGGGAGGCAGGCTGGGGATTTGGGGAAGGGGCGGAGTTGGGAAGGGGTCACGAGCAAATTTGCCGCCCCTGCAAATTTGCCACCCTAGGCCTAGGCCTTGTTGGCCTAGGCGATAATATGCCACTGCTTGGAATTAGTTACAGCTGAACCTCTAAGGAGATATGAACACTGACACAGGGTCAGTCTGAGAGCCAGTGGCTGTAGGAGTGCAGTCTCCTTCACTTGCTGTGCAGTCTGCTTTGCCCTGTCTGGGATAAAGTGAGGCCACTCGCAAGGAAAGGCTAAGGTTTAGATAGGATAATATGGGTACCGGCCTTTTGTTATGTTTCCCTTTCCCTCTCTGTTTCCTATCTTCCTATGGACAAATAAATAATATTTTGTTTCAATGATGCTTTTCATTGTCACTGCATTTTCATACTGGTCACAAGTCCTGGAGGGAAGTCCAGCTGGACCTGCTGAAGACATGCTTAGTGAGCAAGAGTGCTGTAACCTGGGGACCCAGTCTAAAAGTTGGGTGAATCACAAGATTTCATTCTGAGAGCAGGGCCGGCTTTATGAACTGTGGGGCCCGATTTGAATACCCGGCAGCGGTCCGGGGCTGCGGCGGCACTTCGGCCGAAGGACCCAGGCTTCCCTCCCCCACCAAAATGCTGCCAAAGCCCCAGAGCGGACATCCCCCCACCCCCGCCGCCGATGAAATGCCACTGAAAACCCAGATTGGACCACGCCCCTCCCTGCCGAAATGCCACCAAAGACCCAGAGCGAAACCCTCACCGCTGGGAGAGCAAAAAAAATAATTAAAAAAGATGCCTAAGGCGCGGAGCCCTCTTAGGCGCAGGCGCAGGGCCCTCTTAGGCATGGGGCCCGAATCTGGGGAATCAATGGAACCGGTTTAAAGCCAGCCCTGGCTGAGAGAAGTACAGGCATGGGCTGTAACTTGGAAAGGGTGCCCCTGGAGAGACCAAGTCAGGGTGAAAGATTCAGCTCACCCTGAACCATAGCAATTGCTGGTCCAGAGGGAAATCCAAGGTTTGTGTCTACCATAGCAGCCTGGTAAGCATCCACAAGACAGTGATCCTCCTGGGATGTAACATAATCGCAGATTATTTCATCTTGGTTTAGTAAAGCTATTGAAAACTTTAATGCTGTATCGTTACCAACTAGCCATCAAAGCAGTAAAACATCTGAACAAATTTGTCAAAAATGACTGTATATAAAATGCATAATGCATATAAGATAATATGATAATCAACTTAAAACACTAACAATGGCATTTAAAACATATTTTAATGTATATTTATTTGTCATTTTGTATGCATACTGATGTCCATCCTCCAGTCATGTGTGCATCTTTGTAAAATATGCACACACTGTTACAGTACATAGCTGTTAAAGTAAACCAGCACTTTCAGCAGATGAACTGATCAGATGTCAAGAATGCACTTGTTAACTTGGTATGAAAGTATTATTTAAAATGGAAACTAAAGTATGTTGCTCTCCTATACTTCATCTGGCAAAGTGCATAAGTACATTAAGTGCCATGAATTAAAAATATTTTACTCATAAGAATATTTAAAATACTTTAACAAAAGAGATTTGGTTTAATATGTGTAGCTGTATAATATTTAATTATATTTTACTCACAATTCTACATCTTACAAGGGGTTAAAGCAAGCTGGTGTCAGAGGTCTGGAACATAACATATATCACTTTTATTCCCTGTAAATCAGATTGGATTGGTGGCAACAGATTTTAAGCCTGCATTCCTCCAAGATGTATGTTTCCATTCTTCACTCACCTCAAAACATTTGAGATTCAAAATTGCCAGAAAAAATATTCAAATGGTTGTTTTACCACAAATCTTCATGTGTTTTATGGGTCTCCTCCTGGCCTGATTACTCCAGCCTGAGTTTTCACTGAATAAGCAGAGCAAGATCAGGCCCCAAATGTTTTTCTTTTATTGTTTTAACTTCTCAAATTAAAATGAAAAGTTCTAGATATGAAAAGACATGCAAACCTTAAAAACAAGCATATGCAAGATTTTAAAATATTTGATAAGTCAAATAGTTGTGTGTGGTTTCTTTTAATTTGTACTTATTTATACATTTTAGAGAGCATATTTCAAAGATTTTTCTTTTCATTCTGAAGGATGACGGCTTCTCTGTTCAAGGATTTCTAGTCATCTAAGTAGAGGGAGTTCTCTATCTGTAGCTGGGGGAGGAAGCACTGGCCTTTCTCCCACAGTCTGGTAGTTACTATAGGAACTATTGTGCCTCCTTCAAAAGGGTTACAGATAGGGTGATTAAAATTCTTCATGGGGGAACCCCCACTCCTCTCCTTGACAATGAAATTCTTCAGAGAGAAAGCTAAGCTTCTAGTTCAGGAATGACAGCACCTGAGAGAATGAGGTAGCAGAGAGTAACCACGGTGTTAAACAGAACCACAGGAAAAAACTGCTGAGGTCCATAGACTCTTCAGCACTCCGGCAAAGGGTGAGGTGTTCTAAGGCAGCTGAGAGGAAATCCTAAGTGGGTTTGTGGGGCTAAGGAGTAAAACTAATCTGAGTTAAAGAATGGCTGAAGATATGTTTTATTCCCCTGGAATCCCAGCAAGCTCACTGGAAACTCCCAGGAAATAGAAACAGTAGGAACATCCTCAGTGCATGAAACACAACCACATTCAGATAATATTATGATTCCCAAAAGCTATTTTCAGAGGTAAGGAACACAGTGCACTTTGAAATAAAACCAAAATTAGGGCAAACAAAGCTATTACCATGCCAATGAAACAAAAAGATCAACTACCCAGTATTCAATCTAGCTATCAGTCCAGGGTAGCAAAATGCGCTGTGGCAGTGTCAAGGTAGGGAAACAATCCTCTGTTTTATTACTACAATTTAATATTTATACTGCCATAGTATTCAGAGTCCCCAATCATTGTGCCAGCTGCTGTACAAATGTATACGTATGAAGATTTGTCCAAGTCCCCAAATGTTTACAGTCTAAGAGGACAAGGAATGTAAAGAAGGTATGAGGGAGAGAGATATGATGAAACATATTTTATACACATTCACATTTCTTCTTACTATTAAAAATAGATGAAGTAAGTATCATCTAATCCCACCTATCCCTCAACTTGATCCAATATTAATTGGATGTTTCCTTATAGGAATCATGGCAGAGGTAAGTCTTGAGAAAAAGGAGATACAGGAAGTGGCTTTATGGTTTAGTCTAGGGAGCGTGGTTCAAGAGTAAGTGGCAGGGTAGAACGCAGAGTAAAAAGTGAAATAAATGAATGAGAGGCATTGTTGGAAGAGCAGGGGAGGTAGAGGTGAGTGTAGGGGAAAAGGCAATAAAAATTATGTGGATGTTAAGGCAGTTAACCTTAAAGGCAGTAGGGGAGTTGGCTGTGGTAATCAAGATGAGATAAGGGTCCGCATTATAGTTTTGACTGATGTGGACAGAAAGAAGTGTCACAAAGGAGGAAACAGAAGATTTAGATACCAGCTGGATGTGTGAGGAAAAAGACAGGGAGGAGACAAAGATGGGATCCTTAAGAAGTTTGGAAATTTGGCAAATGTGCAGATAAACATTCAAATTTGTGATATTTGTCCAAACACAAATACAGGAAGGTTCAGCCACACCAAAACAAAAATCACATCATGATAACCCCAGGATGAGGGATGGCTTTGGAGTGCACATCATAAGTAAACAGAAGAAGCTGAATGTTTGGAATAACAGGTCTAAGGCCTTTATTTTCAAACCAGTATTAAAATTCCTCTGAGGAAGAAAACTGCTGTCACCCCTTTCTGACATCAGTGCTACACAAATTGCTAGTGTCACTGATTCTGTTCTGGAAAGGAGGGCAGGATATCAACATCAAGTCCCTGTTATACAGTGTCAGACTATACTAGCTGGTAAAACTCAGATGCCTACATCTGTTGTCTTGACTTTTTTCCCCAGTCTGATCACAAAGGTTCATGTCATGACATTTGTAACATCTGCTACAAATGCTAAGGTAAGTCAAGCACAACCTGATTACTTCCAGTCTAATAATCCATCCATCCACAGGGCTTTTACATGTTACTAGTATGTCAAGGGGACCAAAGGCTATTGGATTTACATGAAGCAAGGTACAATATATATTTATGAGTCAAGTAAGGGGAGTATCTCTCTGTGACATCCTCCAGTCTTTGTCTTTTTTGACTCTTGGCACTGTAATTTCAATGTCTTCCCTTCTGCCAAAAGAATGGGCAAGCAGCTTCCCCTTGGAGCCAGTACCTCTTTATATATTAGGCAGTAGTGTATTACAGTATGTGAGAGCTGTGATCAACATCTCCCAAGCTTCCACCAAGTCTAAATCACAGCCACGCTCAGCTAACCTGACTCTCCTAAATATAACTCTGTTTTCAGGATTGGTTCTCCCAGGTGAAACAAATTCCACTTCTCTCCTCTCTCAATCTTTTGGTAGCATTGGATTCTGCACATCATCATATGGGCAATATTTATCTTTTAATTCACAATATTTGGAGACTGCAATTCTGACAGACCAAAACTGCAACAACAAAAGAGTTAACTCTGAGATAAGCTGCTTCACAAAATGCCATCCATCCTATAGTTTAACATGGAATGATGGATGTGGATTTTTATCTGATATATCTGTGGAATTTTTGAAGATTTAAAACGTTGTTAACTGCCTATCATACAGTATGCCACCACAGCTGTACTATCATTAAAAAGCACTCTATGCCAAAATATATCTCAGACTTAAAACAATGTGAACGTTTCAAAAATACTTGGGAAAGAAGCCAACCATTCATTATGGGGCTGCAACTGCCCACTGAATTTTCTTTAAAAATATTCATGCCCTCTTCTAACAGTAATTGGCATATGTTTTTAGAAACTAACGGCGTTAGATGTGACTGGATTAGGCAACAAGCTCAGCAGTCAAGATCAGAAAGCAGAAACACACATCATATGCTCACAGTCTTGCCTTTTCATTTTATGATAATAAAAGCAATGTAATATTGCACGACAACAAAAAGGAAGTAAGGTATTGCACCTGATAGCAGTAGTATTCCTGTTTTTTACATCTATGGTACGTTCACTTTCTTTCTCTGATGTATCATCATGACCACAGTGAAACTGAAATGAAGAATCCCAATAAAGAAGGCAACAACCTCATTTGAAACAGCACTGGATTTTGCACATTATCATATGGGCAATATTTATCTTTTAATTCACAATATGAGCTTTCGGTCCCCAGGAAGATTTAGAAACACACAGCACTCCTCTCATTGAACAGAGGATGGCTCTCAGCAGTACAATTCAAAACCAGCTATGATGTAAACAGGTAGCAAATAACCAAACAGAAGGAGTCACTACCCTGTCATACAGTACAGCCATATACTGATATGAATCAACATTCACAACTTTTATTGACATTATTGTGTGCTGCAAACCAGAATTGAAGGCTTTACGACTATTACAGTCTTGTTGCCTCAGTGAAGCACATAGCTAGCTGGTTTATTTATACACTTTATGCCTTTTATCTTCTTTGTGATTCAGCCAGAGAAAGATATAATGGAGTTTTGTAAATGAAGTGAGGCTGGATACAACTATGCAATCAATCAACATTTTCAGGGAAGGTATGTGCATCAGTTGCCAAAACTGAACTGAGTAATTAACCCAGGATTCTGGTAA
The DNA here is from genome assembly GCF_003597395.2 of Chelonoidis abingdonii. NCBI lineage: Eukaryota > Metazoa > Chordata > Testudines > Testudinidae > Chelonoidis > Chelonoidis abingdonii. The sequence goes on along the minus strand of NC_133772.1, from coordinate 104,994,818 downwards.
GAACCGACTCTGACACTAGTCAATTATTTTTGCTGGTCTTCCAGCTGTCGCTTCCATCCACTGATAAGGGAGTCTGCAGGCAAAATACAATGATTCTGAATTTGGCAATTTTAGCTGAAAGAAAAAAGTTTAAAGGGACTATCAAACCCACATGTGGGAGGATTGTAAAACTGTTCAAAATCTGTTGCAACTGGCTCATTTTTCTCACTAAGTAGTCAGATAAGAGCTAGAAGAGTTAGCTGAAGTTGTCAAGGACTGAAAATATCTCAGAACAAATGACAGCCATTTAGAAAAACCTTTTTACCCTTAAAACATACCTACTACAGATGGGGTCTTCCAAAGGAGCTGCCGCCACCCTATTGTGAGTCCTCACAAATGGGAGATAGAGCTGTTTAATCTTTAAATTACCATTATGCAGTATGTAGACAAGGAGTCTGATCAAAAGCCCACTGCAATTAATGGGAAGTCTCCCATTGACTTAAATAGATTTTGCATCAAGCTTTTAATGTACAAGAGTTCAGACAATTTGTAAGAATCTGTTTCTGTAGCTGGTAAGAAAACAGAATCCTATTCTTAGAGATTACAAGGGGCTGTAGGAAAAATAGTTGAAATCTAAACCTCCTGCACAGGACATGCTGATATGTTGTTCAATTCTTTGCTCAAGGAAAACAAAAAAATACCGTATGAGATGGATGAGTGTGATGATAAAACAGAATTAGAAAGTTAAAATTGTTTTTTTTCTCAAGAATGTTGAATACACATTTTCCTTGTTAATAGCTTCAGTATCTTTTAAAATGGCAATAGAATTGGAAACCAATTTCTTTCACCTCTGCAAGGTGATCTCTGGGGAGAAAGTCTGCAGACTGGAAGATTCCAGAACTGTTGCAATAGTATGTGAGACTAATCAGAAACTGGGGATCAAATTCACCATTGCCTTAAGAGGGCACAACATTGTTCACTTCAATGGCGTTGCAGTCATTAATACAAACAATGAATTTGACTTACAGACCCCTTCTTCTGTAAGAGAAAATATGCCTTTTTGTTTGCTAATTCCTCAACTGTGTGATTTACTCTCACTACTCTGCATTTTTAATGTCAAGGTGTCAAATCTCTTCTACTGTGAAACAACAGATGTGGGACTTAACATTTAAAATACATCATGTCATACCTATCAAAGTTGAATGACTTATTGTAGCCAGACATTTATTCTCTTTGTAATCTAGAGGAAGTGGAGATACTTGTTCAGCAAAGGAAGACAGAAAACTCAGAAATTGTTCCAGACTCACTGCTAGAAGAGTCAGCTGTGGACACAGATGGGCATATGAACTTTTGGGGAAGTATGTGCTTTGTAAGACACATTTTGAGTCTTGAATTTGGCTAGTTCTCACTTTTTTGATATATTGATACTTTGTAATCTTGGTTTCTTTTTTCTATCTAGAACCTAGACAACTGTATTGCCAAAGCATGCATTTATATGTTTTTTTCTAAAATTATATTTTAATGTACACCTACCAAACTTACTTTTTTGTTACACATATACACTAAAAGAGAAACATTTTCTTTTTTATAAGCAACTCGGTGTTTTGTCAGATCAAAAGATTCCTCTGAAATAATTCTTGATGCTTTGTTCACACTTTGTAACACTCTATAATTCCCTAATTTCTTATACTTTTCTCTTCATTTGCTGACTTGGTGCAGCCAAAGGAATAGTTTAATAGAAACAGTAAATTTGCAACTGACTGTCTTCAATTTAAATGTTTTTCCTTTTATGGATGGGATTTTTTCCTGAGAAATTGAATATAATGTGATGCTTCAGTGACAATATATAGAGAGATCTGAATGAAGACCATTCACACTCAATACATGATATACTCCTTCCTTTTCCGCCACCATCCATCCTGTTTATATATTCTGCTGTTGTCCAGAAGTCCTAATGAGTAATGTTTGAAATTGTTTATCTTTTTTTATTATTTCTTTTAGTAACCTTGTGAGAGAAAGTTTGTATTCTGTCATCTTTCATTATGTGTGTACTGATTGTATGGTGTACTTGAAGCCTTGGAATTGTTTCTGTATGCCAAACAATGACATCTTGTTTATGTTATAACATGTGAAAATCAATTAAACACAAGAGTAAAAAATGTGTTGCAGTTGGCAGTGCTATGCAAGGATAAGTCAGAGATTCGGCCAACTAATGAAAGCTGGTGGACAACTCTTTCAACACTCAAAAGCTTTCCATTACAAACTCCATGCCATTTGCAAATGTACGATCAGCTTCTCTTCTCTTCTAAACATGGATGTGTCCATTAGAGTTGCCAGAATCAAACTTTAGCCTTTTGCCACATGTTATCACTAACTATGGAGCCCAGTGGGGTTGTAGCTGTTGCCAGCCCCCCATTTTTTTGTGGTACTCTGCTGATTTCAACAATATTCCTGTGCCTTGCAAAACATTAAAAAGTGCCCTCAAACTTACTTCAGAGACAGTGCAGTGTCATGTTTGACATTATGCCACTTTATGACATCAGGAAGTTGCAATACACATGTCACAATGCCATGATGTCTGAGCTTGTCTCACAACACTAACCTTTAAAGGTGCTATCACTAGTGTAGATGCTTCAAATTCAGTGAAAGCAGATTATTGACATAAATAGCATGTTTTGCACCATGTCTAAATCTGCTTACACAACTGATCAATAACAAAAATACTCTTTGGTCGCAACATCTGAACATGTTTTTGCCAGACTTCATGTCATAGGAGCATAATGATTATGCTGGAATTGTGCAAGTGATGGGAGGAGAACGCTGTAAATAACATGGAAGAAGCAATATGTTTCATATTTAGTATCAAGAAGCAAGTGACCAAACACAACCAGGTGACTGACCACACGATTTTCCATCTGTTCTCTCTACTGTTAGAGTGTGCTCCCTTATCTCCCAATCCCTGTCAGAACTCCAATCCCTATTTATTGCATTCAACTCACTGAAAATAATGTAGCTGACATCAGGCCCTTCCAGCATATCTCGGAAATATTTAAACTAATCGGATAGGTTTTTATTTAATTTCTTGCTGCTATATCACCCTCCACCCCACAGTTTAGTTTCCTGGAATTAAACTGGCAAACTTATGAGGACGTTTTGAGCTAACTTTCACAGATAGGTTCTTCTATGATTCACACATCTCAAAAAGAAAAAAAATCAAAATCTTTCAAACCTGCAACTGAAACAGATCATTAGTGATGCCTCTAACAATCTTTGGCCCTTGTCCAACAAAGCACTTAATCATATGCTTCTGTAAGTATGTCAGTAATCCTACTGACGTGGTATTATACGTTGAAGTCAATGGGATGATTCATATACTCAAAATTAAGCATATGCTTAAATGCTCTGCTGGATTGGAGCCTACTTAGCCAAAGTAAAATCTCTAAAATCTGTATTTTCTCAAAAACTGATACTTCCCCCCATAGAATGCAGTTCCATTAGATGCACATGTAGTATTAGGTTCTAGTATCAACAGACATTTTTAAAATATTTTTGGTCCAGCAACTATCTGCAGATACATTATTTTACCATAATTCAAAATTAATTCAAGAGCTGCACATCACTGGGTATCCAATAAACCTTTCAGAATGCAAACGTGTACCTAGTTTAATAAATAACTCAGATCTATGAAAATATGATGTCCTAGATGAAGTCTAACAGAGCTTTATCTGCATTTAAAGTTGGAATAATTCCATGGAATTCCAATTTAAGGAACTCAAGATACTGAGATCTGAAATATGATTCAATACCAATTTTTTTCTGAGTGATAATGTTTCATTAGTTTAAAAGGTGAAAAACAAAATGAGCTGGCTGCACAGTCTAAATTACAAAAAGAAATACAAAGAGAAACAGAGGACATTGGGATATCCATTTGAATGATGAAAGACTCTAGTGTTGAGACACACGCACACAGATATTGCTCACCACAAAACTGTGGTGACATAAAGATCAGCTCACATACTCACTAGACAGATAAATAGAGGAAAGCCCCCAAAATATCCCCAAAAGCCTTCTGTCCACTCTATTCTACAGTCATGATTGGCTGTGTCATGTTTATTGTTAGCCCATCTGGACAACAGGTGCAGTACTTAATGGCTGCAGTGTATTTGATTATTGACTAGTGAATATTTCTAAGTGGCACAATAGGCTACCGAATGACCCTTGATAATGCAGAGACCTCTTTACAGTGTACACATGGAAAATCTCAAACTAAAAGAAAACTGATTCAGGATTTTAACCTATATTCTGTTGGGGACGTTGAACAAAGCTTCAATATACAACTCACATCAGTCAAACAGTTAGCTTGGCACACTTATAGAGAGTCTATTAAAGAAAAGAAGAGGTGCATGAATTTCAAGCTTGGAGGCCTCTAATTACTTCATGCTTAAACTTTAACTACAAAATTCAGATAAATTGCTGCACTAAAACCATAGAAGATCCTCCACCTGATTTGTGCCAATGTATCTAAAGCTCAGTGATGCTGATCCCAGAGAGACTTTTCCACTCAATCCTCAGAGAACTCATTTTAGACCCATTTCTAATGAGCATATAAGGATTACTTGGATGTTTTGCTAAAGCTACCCGGTAAATTAGTCAAGCTGAAATTTTATTAGCCGCAAAGCATTACAGCAGCCATATAGTCAAAGAACACTGAGGAAACTGACATATTAGTCATCTGTTTAGCCAGGTACCAGAGATCAGTACTCAATACAGGCTGTTAGTTGTAACATTAAGCTAATTGGCTAATAGTTGCAGCAGTTCTTATAATGTTTTTGCACTGAGAAGTGTGACCCCTTCTTGAACCAATTTATGTAAACCCAGAGGGAGTCCTAAATTTATTCGAGTTTCACGAATGTATGGTCTGGATTAGAGACCCACGAGCAAAAAGAGTATGCATAAAAACCACTGGTTTAACCAAACACCTAAAATTTACATGCTGTCAGCCTAAAAACATTCTGTTCAGAGCATTACTAAACAAATGCTGAAAACAAACACAACAATTTGGCATGAAAAAACATAGATATTTTATCCAACGCATACTGTGGAACTATGGTTTTTCCTTTCTAACAGTATCCTAGGCTATTTATTTAGTTATAAACTTTTATAGATGTGAAATATTTTAGGAAGTCCTTTGGAAATGGCCTGAGGTAATTTCAAACTTAACAGACCCTGTCCCACTAGAGCTCATTACAGTGAATTTTATAACAAAGTACCCTCTACTTAATTTTCAGAGCTTAGCCAAGCGTACTAGAAATGCAGCTGCATTAAGTGCAATTAATGGTATAATAAAAGCAGTGGAGGGCTGTTTAACACTCAAGAACCAGCAGTAAACAGTGGCTCCACGTTCTCTAACAGTCAATGAGGTGTCAAAGTACCAGAAGTGTGAGATTTCTTCTACTGGGGAAAAGAAGCATCTCCTGCTAGAGAAAAATCTTCTGTCCTTCAATCATTCTACAAAGATACAGTGTAAAAGAATAAAAAATGATTCCCTCCAGTTACGCCACTAGCATTCCCTCTTCCTTTAAGCAGGAGTCCAGAACAATAAACTCATATTCCCATCAGTGAGGAAAACAGGCAAATTCAATTTCACAAAAAATGAGACTAATAGTAAGTGACTCATATAATACACAAAATGATTTGGTTTCATAACTAACAAAGTTAACTGTCAAATTACAGAAAAAGGCAAGAAATATCACTTTTGTGACAGCAAATAATAGTAGCTTCTTATTTAAAAAACCTCAACAGGGCTAGTGGCAATAAAAGCTGTCTAAAATGTAGACTTATCACTTGGTATCTAAACCACCGGCACCTAAGGATGGGAATGGAAACTAACTCTGGTATGAATTTAAAAAGAAGAAATTCTGAGACCTTTTACACCTTCTATGGAAGGAGACAATTGAGCTTCTCCCTGTCTAAAATACTGAACAAATCTTTGCTATAAAGTACTGCAATATACTTTATTTTGAACCTTGATCTAGTACATTTATTTCTTATACATTTCTTTAAACTATTCATTTTGTGACAGTCTGTGAACCCTTTACTCACACTGATAAGCAGTTAACCCCAGTGAGTAGTCACAGTGGAGTCAATGTGAATAAGTGGCTCATAGTGTGGCTTTTTTGGTGAGAGTTGGAGGCCCTGCCTTGCACGCAACGTAGACAGATGCATCTTGGCAAAGCTGGTGTGAAATGCCATGGAAGTGGTGAGAGCAGAGAATTCTGATTAGGTATCACTTCACACCATTTTTATACTCACTGTATATGGGGCAAATGACTAGACAAGATAGAATTTCAAAATGGCTTCTAAAAACGGATGAATATTGGAGCTGAGGCCTGGTTCTATGGTATCTATATCCTGGAGCAGACACGAGCCAAGTCTAACTCGTGCCTCTTTAAAAATGACTTCAAAGTCTCCAGGGAACTGAAAACAAAACAAAACACTATAAAAAAGCATTCTTCAATGATGAGGATGGTTCTAAAGGATGCCAAAGTTAACACCGGTTGCAAATGTACATTCATATGTTTGGAATGCAATTGGCACAAAAGTCGACAGGGAAAAGAAACAATGTTTAGAAAAGAGGATAAAGAGTTGCTTTAATTGTGGACGTCTATAACTTCTCAAAAAGTCTTTTACAACAACAAGTCTCGTTTCCTGTTGATGAAGTACAGCATGTCAATTTATCTGTCTCTAGTGTGTCAATTACCAAGCACTGTCTGATTAACTGCAAAGATGTTTACAAGATTTTATTAAATCCCAATCTCCTTTGCTCTAATTGCTGGAGACTAAGGGTGAAATCCTAGCTCCACTAAAATCAATGGCAGTTTTACCATTGACTTCAGCGGGAACAGAATTTCATTGAATGGATCTGATTGCAAAGTCACTAACTTGAGCTGGATCAGGCCCTGAATTAGGGGTAATGTTAAATTCTGTAAAAAACAAACCTGACAAAGTTTCAGAACTTTACAACTACCTAATTGATCTTAATATAAAAGTGGATAGTAGCACAAAGTTAGCATAGCAACAGAAGCTGAATTCTCCATTAAATAACCTTATTATATTCCAACTACAAGGGGGATATTGATCAATTATTAAATTATCCCAATTCAAGAGCATGAGATGCACTATACTGGATGCCACAGAGAATTTACGAACTAAAGATTAGAAGCATCAATTTATATTGATGTTCTTGAGGTCTCCAAGGAATTTATATCCATATGTTCTGGTCTTATAATGAGGTGAATAGAGGAAAAAATGAGGAAAATAAACTGACTTCTTAATGCACCTATCGTGATGTGCTCTGAAATATACCTAACACATCCTGTATATCTTGTCATAAGACACAAAGTGGACGAAGTTTTGCTTAATGATTGAGATTAACGGGAACTAAGATCACTCAATATCTCACAACATCAAGCCACATATGAAATTGCTAAATTTCTCATCAAGTGCACAGATTATGTAGCAAAGTGCATTTCAATATCTCTTCTCTTTAAACTCCCTTTGTTCTCTTTGCTTTGTTTTTATTTACAGTGTTTGATGACCTTTTCATTTCATATGTAATGTTTGGCAGTTTTATTACAAAACATGGTTGGTGGTACCTGTGCCATCTTCCCTCATGTGCACCAGGAAGGACTCTAACCACAGATGACAAATTTATTTCTGGCATCCTCATGTATCTGTCAATTTGTTTTCCAACAATAAAACCTTTTAACAAGGCTTCAACGTTATGAGAAAGTAAAGGATGGTGTTATCCTCCAGACATAAAGAAGTGAAGGAAAGAGAAGCTCATCACACTATTTCAGTGTGTAGTTGAAGCAGTGTTCATATTTCATACCACTCTTTGGATCATAAGCTGGATAAATGTATCATTTTGTAATGTATCACTTAATATATTCCTAGAAGTAATTTTGAGAAATTTTTACTATCTCTAAGCAAAACACTACCAACTGGTGCTGAAATATCGTCACTTACAGTACTGAGATAATAAACATTAAACCTGAGAAATACAAGTAGTGGGTATTTTTAGGGTAACTGTACAGATGGCAATTTGCTGACACTACAACAATGGTTGTAGAGATTAAATTTTTTACCAAGAATATGTGACTGAGTATTTGTGTGAATTATCATGACTAATGGCAATCAAACAAAGTATGGCTTATAACTGGATAAAAATAAGTTGTAGCCTTGCATCCTGCTATCAGGTTGAAAGCAATACAGACTAGTTCAAACCTCACAAAATAGTTTCCTGGTGTTTTTGCAGCAACAGATGAACAAAAAACAGCAAAAAAGACTGAAGCAATCTCAGAATACTTATTCCACAGGTTGGAGGAGGTCTGGTGCATTACAGAGGTTTCAGAAGGTCTCAGAGTGATGACAAAGCAGAGTGTGAAGTTTAATAAGTGGAACACCAGGACCACAGCCTTGGAGAAGGTCAGGCACCTCAGTTCTCCTGATAATCTGGGAAATTTCAGCAGTTGTGCATGTGTGAAAATTTTAAAGAGGAAACAGAACATTGGGTTTATCAAGGAAAATCGGGGGGCATTAAAAAATATAAGAAATATTGAAGTGAAATTTCAAAACTGAAAGAACAAAAGGAAAGAGGTAACAGCATAGTAAGTGAGAAGACAGACAGGACTCAGATGGCAGAAAAAACAATTACTTTAATAAAAGTCTATAAAACGAAAGCAAATGGATGACTCTAGAGATGGGTAACAGGATTCTCACAGGGCTTCCTCTTCCTTCCTTTGGACCATCACAAACAGACCAGAGGCTTTCCAAGTTTATAAACACAAATGTGTTATTTATTAGATCCGCTCCACCCGTTCATCAATACTGCCTTGGGTAGGAACATCAACTTCCTCCTTAGCCCACTCTCTGGGGAGGGAGAAGAAAAGATCACTTCATTCTGAGATCCTGTATCCCCTGGCCCCTGCCAGTCTCCTCCACTTGAACTTCCTTCCTCTCCTTTAACTGTTCCCAGTGTGATAGACCCAGGCCAGTTGGGAACAGCAGAGTAGTAGAAGGGAGATATACTGGCCACTGGATAAGCAGTTTTCTGTTCCCTAAGTGACCAGAGCAGGAGCTGCTCCAGGCTAATGAGAACACCTGACTCCAATTAACCTGATAAGAGTGAGGAGAGGCTGTTAAACACCTGACTCTAATTAAGGCCCTTCTGATGCTATAAAAGGGCTCACTCCAGTCAGGTTAAAGGGAGCCAGGGGAGAGGAAGTGTGTGCGAGGAACTGGGAGCAAGAGGTGTGCAAGAAGCTGAGAGTGAGTAGGCAAACTAGCTGTTTCCAATGGGAAACAGCTAGTACCTTAGTGACCAGAGTGCTGGGGTCAGCTCTAGGCTCCTAGCACTCTGCCATATGGAAGCAGAGCTGTTCACCTCCCACTTGCTTGTTTTAATTTAGTCCCCATCAACAGTGTTGAACGCTGTTGAAATGAACGAATGTTGTCACCCTGGTTCCAGTTTTGGTATCCTGCGCAATGATTCCAGAAACTAAGTGAGCCTGGACACTGAACAACTTTCTCACTCCTACTGGTACCTCACCGTCAGGGCTGTGGCACATTCGTTGGACAGTGCGAGAAAGAGTACACTACTACTGTCCATTCTCTATTTGCACTTATAAAAACAAAAGCTAAATATAAGGAACTGTTGATCTGGTATATTTTACTGTAAGTGGCCTTACCTTCATTTTTTAACCACAACTTTCACCAAAAGGCAATCCCTTTTATGATACACGGGTAACTAAATTTTTGTTATGAATTGCAGTTTTTTTCAAAAAGCTTTCATTATTTATATGACTCCAACTTTTTGGTTTAATTTTTAAATTGTATCTTATAATCAAAACAAATGGGCATTTGGTTAATTATGACCTTGAATTCAGACTTAGCAGAACCTTCTGGCTTTTATTTTCATTTCATTCATATCTTTAAGGAACTTTTTGTAAGGTCAAGTTTAATTAGGTAATACCTTAAGTTTATAAAAATATTCTGTAGAAAGAAAACATACTTTGCTTTGAATTGTACATCCTAAATATGTGATTAATGAACTATATTGAAAGCAAATATTTTCTTTCTTCAAATAGCTTAAATGACCCCCCAAATAATCAGCTAAGCAAGTCAGGGACTCTCTTTTGATATTCTGTTTTAACAATGGGATTGAGTCACCTATCATGGCATTAAATACTATAGTGATTCTTCATGTTGCTCGTAACACCTAAGACTTTTACTTGGTATCGAGGATGGTCATGTGGGTGCCCGCTCCCAGGCTCAAGTCTTCTCTTGAAAAGGATTTGTCCAATTACTTGCAACTTCTGCTCCTTGGAAAACTGCACATAAACCACTCTACTAATTCCCACAATGTATCTTGAAGAACTTGGGCAAAATAATCTGGGGTGTATATGAGAAGGCACATTTGAGAGAGGTTAAAATTCATGCTAAGAAAAAGATTGAGAAGTCCTTGTTATAAAATTACAAGAAAACTAAAGGGAGAAGGGATGCAGAAGAGAGCTAAAACGATTGCTATGAGAAACATAATTTGTGCAAAGTTCCATATAAACTACAGTTTGACAAAAATCTGGATGCTAAATCACATTATGAAATACACGCAGAGAAGATGTAGAGATAGATCACCAGCAACAGAGTTCTTATTCATGGAATTTCAATACAACATGAATGTACATTGGCATAAAAGCCAAAATGTCAGAAATTGAACTGAAAATAAAAATTCAGGCATCGGAGTCAAAAACAGAACTAACCATGCTATAAGGGAATATATTCCATGCTTAACATGGAGAAAATCATCTCAACAATCTTAATACAATAACTGTACTGAGTAAAAAGAACCAGGATACAGAATAAAACAAAACTGTATTACAAATCATAATCTCCATAGGCAGGCTGTAAAAAGTCATATCACAGTCACTGAAAAATAATTCATTAAACTATGTCCCAGCTGAAAGTAGAGAACAACAAACAGAATAAGAAGGCACTGAGCAGCAGGAAGAAATAAACTTCAGTAAACTGTCAAACCATGAACTAGAAGAAAAAATAGTATTAAAAAGAAACAATAAACTTGTCTATTTAGGATTTATGTGAAAGTTAGGATATACCTGAAAGATACATTTAATACAAAACCTAAGTTCTGGACATATGCCAACCTTGATGTATCAAAATTGATAAGATAATCATTCATGCGGCATCAGACACACCTCTCTGAGTTATGTATACCAAGATGAACTGAAAACAAGAATATCCACATTTCAGGATGGATTGTTTAAACACAAGCATATACCCTCAATTTGCAAAGGAAACTCTCTACTGGCTTGTCTACCATTTTGATTTAGTGATGGAAAAATCACATTTTGTATAAACATTTCCACAAGTCTTTTTTTAACGTTATGTATCAGGTTTTTTGGGGAGGGGAGGGTGAGGGGAGTACTGTGGTAATACATTCAATTAACTTTCTAATAACATCAAATATAAGAAAAAATATATAATCTATGCTGCGTAATTAAATTATCACTAGCCTTTTTGGACTTAGTCTATAGCAGTCACATTTTCAAAAATGACCACTGGTTTTCAGTTCTTCAGTTTTGCACTGTCCCAAGGGCTTGATTGTCAGAAGCACAGAGCATCAGCATTTCCTACTGACTTCATGTGAAGTTGTGGGTCCTCAGCACCTGTGAAAATTAGTCCCCAGATATCTCAGGTTGTTGGCAGACAAACATTGAGTCACCAAAAGCCAGTGGACAATTCTACAAAATTTGACTGTGAAATCTACCAAATTTAATGATATTTGGAGACTTCGACAACCATGTTTTTAAAGGTCATAGCTCCAGAACATGTGTATGCATATATGCAGCTAATGTGTGTGCAACTGGAATCAGGCGCATGCAACTGTAGGTGCATTTTAACTTCCCATTCTAATAATTTCTCTCTCTCTCTCTCTCTCTCTATATATATATACACAAAAAATGAAGGAAGGCTGCCACTAGTAGTATAGTACAGTAGAGAGAGGCTCGCATTTTCAAATGGAGGTTAGGAAGCAAAGTGCCCAACTTCCACTGAAGTTAATGGAATCTGAGCTTTTAATCACTTAGGCCTCAGAGTCCCAACCAGCATGCCTTAAAACCAGTTGTGTCAATGCATGAGAGAGGAATCCTTCATCATAGACAACTGACAAATGACAACATAGAGAGACAAGGCTTTCTCTAATATCCTGGGACTAATAGTGCTAGAACAACACTGCACATGACAACATAGACCAGGGGTAGACAACCTATGGCATGCGTGCCGAAGACAGCACGCAAGCTGATTTTCAGTGGCACTCACACTGCCTCGGTCCGGGGGGGCTTTGCATCTTAATTTAATTCAAGTGAAGCTTCTTGAACATTTTTAAAACCTTATTTACTTTACATACAACAATAGTTTAGTTATATATTATAGACTTAGAGGAAGAGACCATCTAAAAACGTTAAAATGTATTACTGGCACACGAAACCTTAAATTAGAGTGACTAAATGAAGGTTCGGCACAGCACTTCTGAAAGGTTGCCGACCCCTGACATAGACCATTAAACTATGGGCTATTGACTGACTTACTGGATGTTATTTCAGTCAAAAAATTATATATATAATGTCCTCACAAAAAATTAATATCCATTTTCAAATGCCAAATTCTTAGATGGCTAATTCATTCATTCCTTCTTTTCTTCCCTCACTCTCTGCCTCTCTAAAAGCCATGGCACTAGTCCATGTTATGGATTAACAACTTGTTTTATTTTTATAAAACAAAATTGTTTTTCAAGTATAGGAAACAATAAAATTATATCTGATACACTAAAATTTCTTCCCTCCATCCTCTTTTTATATAACATAAGAAGAGTCCAATTAATTTAAACCAAATTTGGTTTATAAATCCTGCTGAGCTGAGACTTTTAAATACCAAGTTAGAGCCTGGAATTTTTATGACTATGTTATAAACACCTGGAAAACAGCAAGTACCACAGTAATATATAACTTGGGGTTTTATATGATTTCCTTCATTTCAAAGGGGGATCTAGTCAAAAGTTGAGTTTTTTTGTTTTGTTTTAATTTGTAAGGGATATTACAGTTTCAATCAAATGTTCACACAAAAAATGTCTGGAACCAATACATATACATGTATTTTTACAGTTTATAAAGTTATCTGTTTTGTTCATGTACAGTTTGGCCAGGGTAACAAGGTCTCTTAGTCAGGAATTCTATCAGCAGTGATCATGAAATTCAGTATCTACTAGAAGATTTAGTTTTAGAGAAGAGTGGTTACCTGAAATGGATCTCAGTAACATGGACTGATGCTCAACTCATGGACTGGTAGAACAATCAATTCTGTAACTCTTTCTAGATTAATGTTAAAGTTCCTTTAAAACAATAACAAGTATTATTTGAATAAGTGATGACAATAATTACTATCTGCTTCTATGCATCTGTTCTTAATGCTTTAGCTCCTCTTCCCAATGCTAAAAGACTGAACAAACATTATGAAAGTAACAACTCTTAAGGTCTGATCTTCGCGAGTATGCACTGAAACCTGTGGCTAATTTTTCTTTATAATTACCACTTGAACCATGCACACAGGCTGTTAATATATGAATGACCAGTAAAATGAAAACCAAGACATCTGCATGCATAAATGGCTATTGTGCACATGCAAATGCAGTAATTTTGTGCTCAATTGCATGCATGCATTTTTTTTTTAAACTGGGGCCTTTAGACCCCAATCTAGTAAAGCCCTTAAACTCAAACTTAACTTTAAGCACTTGAGCAGTCTCATAGGACTTCAGTCAGGACTACTCAGGAGTTTAAAGTTAAGCATGTGCATAAATGCTCTATAGATCAGGACATTAAAAACACATATTCAATACATTTGAAACGGATTTAGCCAAATGATTGCCATTAATTTAAATGAGAGTTATGTGGTCAAATCTATACCCACACTCTTTAAATACATCCTCAATCTTGGGAAAATCCTATCTACAGAAGCCTGTGCATTATTGCCATTTTTCAGTTAAATCCAGCTAGGTCATGTCATGTACTTGTTAGCACAGAAACAGTGCTAGCCTCCTTAAAATAGGTTAATAAAGTTTCCCCTATTACCTTTCTTTCTCTGAGTCTGTCTTTTAAGTAAAGGCTTCCCTATAGTACTTTATATAAAGTCTGTGAAGATTAGGCTAGAAAATATGGAGACTCTGGGTATTTAACCTATCTGCGTGCTAAATATTATTGCACAGATCATTTAAAATATGCAACTTCCCTTTTTTCAAAAATAAAATTAAATATGTGCAAAGTTCCAAATTGTAAAAAATAGTTTTACAGAAATAGAAACAAAAAAAATGTACATTTTTGATCAACAATACTAGTATTTGGTGCCACAAAGGCATTTCAGAGCATAAAATCATCAGTTGCACATCCATTTAAAGATCATTATAAGGCTTTTGAGGGGGGAAGAAAAGTAGTAACTAAAATTCCAGGTGGTCAGCATTTTTTGTCAGCTCAAAACCACCTTCAGTCTCCATAGTCTGATCAGTATTAGGTTGTAGTACCAATTCAGTAAAGCACTTAAACATGTGCTTATCTTTAGGGAGGTGCTTAAGCCCCAATCATTTCAATTGGAATTAACTTTAAGCAAGTGCTTAAAGTTCAAAAATGTTTAGGGTCAAATTGTGAAAGATGTCAAGTACCTGAAACTCCTACTGAAGTGCTAGGGCAAAGTCACACAGCCAGGATTCAGAGCTTCTCAATTCCTGGTTCCCAGACTCATAGTCAGTCAACATTCTGTTTCCCTATTCAATGTCACTTAGTGCCCAGTGATATTCTGCAACAACTAGACTCAGAAGATTGAATCCAAGGAAGACTTTCAACCCTAATGTTAAATTGCCTGGGTTTTGATGATTTCAAACATTAAAATAAATTAAAAAGAGACACAGACCTTTAAAAAATTACAGAGAATAAGGCTCAGATTATTAGAAAATGAAATGTTCGTGTAAGGATTGACAGAGAAAAGAAACACAGACAACAAATAGGTTTGTTGCTTATTAAGTATGAGCTACAAAATTCCATAGGTCCTCACAAGCCAGGCTCAAATATCCTTACCTCAAATAAAAGTTATGCTCACCATATAGCATGTGAGTGAGACAGATACATAAGCAGATAAACTAAATGTAAATGAAACTTCTATAATGGAGAAGTTGACTGATCGCTAAATATAACATAGCTAGCAAAAAGCACTGTACTATAACAATGTAAATTTTAAACTAAACTTCTGACTTTTTAAAGATAATCATTTGTTCTTTCTACATATCCAAGTAACAAATAGATCACACTCAATAGCATAGTTTAATACAAATATTCAACCATTTTTCTCTCTAGTTTTCAGTCTTCTCTCTCATTATCTGTACAGTCCATGGAAATTTTCAGTGGGAAAAAATGTGAAGCATGTGACCTATCAGAGAAGACAGAGGGAATAACAGCTGAATTAGGCCACTAATCCTCTTAAAACTCCTTTACCTGTGACTTTTCTATCTGATTTATTCCCAATTACTTCAATAAAAATGGTCTAAAAGTCATGCCAGTTTTAATAAATCTATATTAATTAGAACTGATGCTGCAGCATTAAGATTTTATACCACATTTACAGCAGTAGGTATTTTTGGAATCCTGACATCTTTATCTTTTCTTTCATGCAAATAAGAACTCTCTAACCTTATTTTAAATGAACCAACCAAATCCAATATGGTTGCCAACAAACTGTCCCAAAGCACTACCCAGTGAACAGGTGAGCAGGAGGGAGGAAAATTGGGAAAAAATATAAATGCAGTAATTAAATATATTCTTTGTTAATAAATCATATTTTACAATTGTACATGCTAACCAATCTATTTAATACATTGGATCTTGTCAGAAAAAAAGTTGGGGTTAAACACTTTTGCTCAGCTAACCTTCATTAGCTTCTTTGGCTTAGCTGCCACAGTGTGAATTCAATTCCAGAGCTAAATTCCCACTGTGTTGACATTGTTACAGAGATTACGGTAATTTATATGCAGTGTTCTTGCCTTTTACACACACACATCATTGGAGGAGATTCCTTATTCAAAATCAACATACGCAATGTGTCATTTTTGCCACTTTTTACCAGCATTAGGTATTCTCACAAAAACTCAGTATCATTCACATTTTGCTCTCCATCCACTTCACTGCACTGTTTAGGGCAGATGATCAGCCGCTGTAACTTGTTATAGTTTGACTTCAGTGCAGCTTTCAATAGTTACTCTTAAAACTGGCCATTTGTCTGATAATATCTTTGATTTCTAAATAAAATTACTTCAGTATTTACAATATTCTATATAGGAAATACTGTCATGGCCATTTCCAACTATCTAAGGCAAAATTGTACAATGTTTTAGGATGCCTACTTTGCTTCTACTACTAGTTTCCCCACTTGTCCTGTTGTATTCTTTAAGCTTGCATTAATGCAGATTGCCTGAGTGTTGTACACAATTCATGTGGCATACATTTTACAGCACCAGCTGAACTTAGAGAGTTTATGTAATAGCTACTACAAAGCAAATTATTTCTTTGAAAGCCACAAATGAGGTCCAAATCTGTATATTTTGTTTGGGGTATTTGGGCACCTAAGTGGAAAGAAATGTGAATAAATACAAAGAGACACATTATCCCAATGTGGCATCCTGTCACTGAGGAAAGATTTCCTTCAGAAGTGATAGAACATGTGTTGCTACAGACATTGCCCAACTCAACCTGTTAACTTAGCATCTATGCCCTACTGGAACAATTTGACCAACCAGTGAGTAGGCACAATGCCATCCAAACATATGGGTGTGAGTGTAAGCAGCCAAGTGACCATGTAGGAGAATCAAATCTGTTTGCTGAGGGCAGGAGTCCCAGTCTGAAACATCTAAACAGCTGTCTATCCTGATGTTTACATGCCTGTGGTTAAGGAGATGTGACATAGTTAATCCATCTTTTGGCTGGATTAATTTTAAAATACAAAAATTAGCTTCCTTGGCCAAACAAGGAGTTTTTGGCTCTGTTGAACTGTCTAGTGTCATCTCCACCCAACAGCAGTTCTTTACATCCTGATGACTTTCGCCTGAAGGCTCTGAAAGGCACTGAGAACCATGTTCCGAAACTTATTATGTTCTTTCACAGGTTTACATATATGCAGTAGAAAAAGGTGTAGGACATTTCTGAAGGATGAATCCCTTTGTTTTCGGACTCTGGACATTATACTCAGCAAAGTATATTTAAAAAGTGAACACTTCCATTCTGTAATAATAAAATGATTCATTTCTTTACTGGGGTCAAATGGAGCAACATTCAGAATTTGATGGTCACATTTCTCATAGCAAGATGAGCCCACTATAACAAGACTCGGAGGCACTTATTTCTTAAACCAAAATGGTCAGTCCATGCTACAAAACTAAAACCAACCAAATGAAGAAGCTAGATTCAATTTACAAATTATTCAATGGTCAATAAAATAATTCAATAAGGGTTCAAAGATGCCTGTTGTTTCCAGTATTTACTGAGCTACCCTTCTGAAATCGGGTATCTTTGTAATTTCTTCATAATTTATATGCCACTTTCTAATGATCAATGACTGCTTACAAACAAAGAGACTATGGTTAGAAATGTTAGCTAAGAGTAAAATTTTCAAAAGGACCTAAGAAAATTCTATTTTAAAAAAGGACTTTGGCATTTCACAACCTAAATTCCAATGAAAGACAATGGGACTGAGGCTCTTAAGTTACTTAGGGACTTTTGAAAAAATGTATCCTATATCACATAAAGTACATGGGATATGTGGCATGGGAAATGGAACTTGAAATCTCTTGCTCTAAAAACATTGGTCCGTGCTACATCCAAAGGAGAATTTCCATCCACACCCAAAAATCAGGTGGTATAGTTTACAAATATTCTTTTCAAGCCTCCATTCACTTGAAAGTGGAGTAATTTCAAACATGTAAGCAGATATGACATTCTGATAGAAAATAGTACTGTAAAATGCATGCCAGTAGACACCAGCCTGTTCATTATACCCTTTCATGACTTTAATGCATGCAAATTATGATTAACGTTAAAACAATACTTTAAATGTCTGGTTAAAAAGGAGATCTTACTCAACTGTGATCTTTGGTACAAAAGGTCTGAATCTGAAAGATTAGGGATGCAACACAGAAAATATTATTATGGTTTTCAACTCAGAGTTACCGTTATTGCCCCATCACTTTGAGGAACCAGTAGTATTTTAGTTCTCATTACTGTTTATTAAATCATTTAAATGTAGATGGAATGTCTGCTCCTTTGCTATGTGGCCTTTAAGCATATACGTTCCACAAAATGCCTCTCTCTCTGCAGCAAATAAAACTAACTGTTCTTCATTAAGGAAGCAAAATCTCTTTATCACTTCATCACTGCTCAATCAAAATTACAAAACGCAAGCCAAAGTTCTCATCTGCAAATTAGAGATGTACTTGAGCCACAAAAAGCCCTATTTTGCCATGTTTCATCACACTAAGTAGATCTTACAATGGAAGTATCTCCACTGAAATCAGCTGTTCCATTTGGAATCATGGCAAATATCAAGCCTGAAGTTTGGATTCCAATGTTCCTATTCATATTTTTTTAAAAGGAAGGAGAGTGGATGGTAGGGAAAATGTTACACTTTATTAACTACAGTTGCATGGAGGAGGAGCGAGTTTGTTTCTCTCTCTGTACAATCTGGCATTTAATTAATATTCATAAAAAAACTGAGCTGTTTTCTCCACAATTATCTTGCGATTCTTGGAGGAAGCATGGTGAGCCATTTTGGCCTGGGCTTAAACTGCAAAGTTTAAATACTGTTCAAAACTTCTCCAATGTACAAGGTGCTTCAGATCTAGTGTCCCTGTAAAGATTCATCACTCTGGACATGGCTCTTCCTGAATGGGTAAATCCAAAACAAGGAGAATTTGTAAATTCCCTTTTTCACATGATGCCAAAAGAAAAGTGGGCATACAAAAATGATAGTCAATATAAATCTGCTCATTGGCTCCTGTGATGCACTATGATTTCAACAGACACCAGAGACACCAGAGAAAGTTAATGTGATAGGACTGAACAGCAGTTTGATTTTTTAATTGCCCCAAAGTAACTCCTTTCACATTTTAGCAAGAGTAGTGTCTCTTATAAACAGGCACAAAAATAAAATTTAGTAAAAGTGAACATTCTGAGTCCCAGACGGATAAATTTAATGTTACTTCAAAAGATAATACTAATCATTAACTTAAATCTCATACTTTTAAACAGATGGATTTAAATTTGTTCCAAACCTCTGAAAGACTTATCATCTTGCATGCACCTTTAATTATTATCCTTATACAATAAATAATGTATGTCGAGACTGAGTCCTTCATGCTTTACAACACATTTCATAGAGTGAGAGTCAGTCACAAGACCCTAGTTCAAACTGTGAGGCTGGCCTTCTCAGGCAATCTCCAACCTCTCCCGGGGAAGCACAAACAAGCACAGAGAAAATGAGTGTTGGGGAGTGTTTCTTTATCATTTAGGAGTTAGGACTTGGCAAATACATAATTGTCAGTCCAATTATTAAAACTATCCTATACTGATTACATACAGTTGTTCGAATTTTGCTCAGTCCTAAATGAAAATGAACCAGTAAAGCAAAAAAAAATTAACAAGAGGCTCCGATATTTCAGAAAACTTGGATAAAAAGAAAAGTGCACAGAAAGCAGAGAACGAGTTCCTGAAAAAGAAGATGGCAAAAGTAAGAGAAACTGCCTTCCTCCAAACTGCACAGTTATAGGAAAGAGACAACAAGAAGGTAAATATTGGAAGAAAACAGCAAGCAGGTAGAGAGCAAGTGGATATGTCGTCATGGAGATATGAGGATACATGGGTATTTGTTAAAACCAAGAGGGAGTTGCTAAACTGAATGTATTGGGGGCCAGAAAGTCAATGGAGATGAAGGATTCTACAATCCTGCTTCCTGGAACAAGGGAATAGTCATGGTCATAATCTTCATAAACCTCTACTGTCTAAATACTAGTGATTCCTGAATTCCACATTACCGGAATATGATTTGGAAACTTCAGCTATGGTGAAATCCAGCGGCCTGCTCTCTTATGTTTTCATGTATGGAACACATTATATCAGCATTCCTAACTGCTCTGGCTTTCAATCTATTTCCAGATGCAATTCAAGGTCAGTTTTCTTTCACCTAGAGCGCTATGTATAGTTTGTGTCTTGACTACTTCAAAGTAGTTTCTCCCCTCAAATTTTTACCTGTCATTTTAGAACAGATTTAAATAGGAGCGTAAAAGACAAAGAGCATCCAGTGGTAGGCCATTCCAGTGAAGGGCTCTCTTCTCCTTTAGTCCAGCCAAGCCAGTTTTCCTGACCTTCTGCATGAACTGTTAAACTCACCTACCTTGGCTTCTCCCAAGAGGACAGATTAAGTAGCAATAATTCTTAGTCTTTTGGTATTGGGCAAGGGTGGAAGACTTTTCTTTTTTTTAGTCAATACAGTTATTTGTTTTTTAATCATGCAGTTATTTTACATAATTTATTCTACAGATAAAAGGTGCACACATTAAAAAACAGAATAAAAATAAAGGAGCAAATTCCAAAAAACGCACATGGGAAATGATTGAAACCCAGCCAGTAGGAAGGGTTGAGGTACAGACAAATAGTGCACAGTTAGTAAGCACAGTAACCAGTTGTTCAGGCAAAGCTACTTAAAAGCAGGCGGTGTTTCCACCAAGCTTCTAAAACAATACAGACACAACAGATCTGGCTCTAACTTACTCCTTTTCCCTGGGTTTATTGAAATTTATAATAAAGATATAGATATAAAACTCCACATAAGTTTTCTCCTGAAAGTAGCTGTTATATGGGTTTCTCCATGTAGGGCTCCTCTTCTGCCCATGTTTGTTGTTCTCACTGTGTCAGAGAGGCACACTCAACCCCTTCTGTAATCATGGACTTTATAGGAACCACCTGATCAGATCTCAGTGTAAGTCTGCAAAAAGAGCTCTGCATCTCTGGGAAGGGTGCTAGAACCTAAAACCCTGTAACATTACTCCAAAGATTTTTGACAAGCAGCTTTCATCATGGAATCTGACAGTTTTAATCAAGTGATTCTTGAACACAACTCTTTTTGTATCACAAATCTCTTGTTATTGTGTGTTGTATCGGCATAGCTTTTCAGATAGATTTGCTCTATAAGATCTGTAATCCTCCTGGCCACTTTTTTAAAAACCACATCTTTACAGCATTTTCTGTCTAAAGATCTCCAAGTGCTTTAAAAGCATGAATGAATTAAGCTACACAATAACCCTTTGAGGTAAATAAGTTTTATCACCATATTTTACAGACAGGAAAACTGTGTCACAAAGAGATTAGGTGACTTGCCTGCGATCACACAGGAACTCTGTGGAAGAGCAGGGAATAGTAAACTTCCCCATGTCCAGTCCCAGAGTCCAAACCACAAGACCATCCTTCCTCCCAAATGAAGCAAAGAACAGCATGTACAATAATTTAATATATATTTTGGAGAAAACCCACTTTTTTTTTTTATTGGAGATATACCTATCTCCTAAGACTGGAAGGGACTTTGAAAGGTCACTGAGTCCAGCCCCCTGCCTTCACTAGCAGGACCAAGTACTGATTTTTACTCCAGAGCCCTAAGTAGCCCCCTCAAGGATTGAACCTACAACCCTGGGTTTAGCAGGCCAATACTCAAACCACTGAGCTATCCCTCCCCCTCAGCATATATGAATTAGTGATAAGTGAAGGTTGGAAGCTCAGGAAAAGATTAAACATCAAGTAATTCAGATACCTACCCAACTTTTACCTCTTCAACTAGTCCAGGGGCCTCCCTTCCTCTACACACCTTTTGACTTGATTTTCAGAAGTGTCAAGCACGCACAAATCACACTGAAGTCAGGAAGAACTTCAGTTGCTCAGACCTTTGAAAATCATGTTTCACATCTCATTTGTAACTAATTCCTTCCCGCCTCATGTCTTCTTGGAGTAGATAGGAGGAACAGTGATTTGTTAAATCCCTTTACAAAAAAAATAATAATCCAGAAGCCTGTTTCCCACCTACCATCTTTGTCAAGAATCATTAATTATTTAACTGGCTTTTCTTTTCCCTTCAACAGCAAATTCATTGTTTCTCCTTCTCACCATCAAAGGTTTGCATAAATTTGTGTCCCCTGCCTTAATTTCTGCTGTTATTTCCCCAAGCTCCATGTTATATTGCCTACTCTCTTGAAGCCTCCTGCCTCTATTTGTCTCTCCCTCCAACTCTTGTCTTTGAATCATCTTCAACATTACCCCATCCTTTTACATCTCTCTCCACATTCAATTCCCTCCTCAACCCACATGTCTTCTGGAAGGCCTTCTAATGCCTTTCACTAATAACCGGAGAGACAAAAGAAGGTGCGGGAGAGGGGGAGATCACCAACTGCATGAATGTTTGATCTTCAACCTGCAGCATGCATCTCCTTCTGCCCCTCCATTGCTAGCTTCACTCTCTGAGCTCTCCAGGCTCCCTTCCATATCATCCTCCTTTGCCTCCACTCTCAGCATCACTTTTTCGTTCTTTCCTTTTCCTACACCCATGCTTCTAGGAACTCATCTTACACATTTTCCCCTCGATCTTATCCACATCCCTTATAATATGTAGTTTAGACAATATACATTTAAAAAACAAAAACAAACAATTTAGAGCTAAGGTGATGGCCAACAATCACTGGGACCACTCTGTATGTTACACACCTTCGGGGGGAGGGGGGAAGAAGGGGGAAGAGAACGGGACACATGGATCAACATTCACATCACACTCCCAGTCAGTACCAGGCCTGGGCCAGGGAAGCTAATGATCTAACCCGCACAACAAATTTGGTGATGAATCCTGGTCACGTACCACCTGAAGCACATTGTGCATACACTAGGAAGACGACCCCTTTCTATCTTGTCTAGTAATATTGTAAGCTGTTTGTGGGAAGACTTGTGTCTATTTCACTCTTTGTACAGAGTTTAGTCCCTCATCCTGATTTGAGCCTTTGGTGGTTGTTATAATAATAACAAGATTTCAAATCTGTATAGTATATTTGAACTGTACTTTTTGTGTCTTAAACTGTAAATTACTTAAGGCATGGATCAAACCTTCTACCATGTTTCATACAGCACTGAGCATTATTTTGGCAGCTAATGAATGCATAAACAAAAATACTGTATTTTTTTTTTTTAGCAGAATGGCCTTTCTTTGATTTGTATGCCAGGCTGGCAGCTCCACCCACTCTCCACATTATTCAAGATTTGCATGACTGATAGTGCAAATAGACTTGCATACTGCTTGAATAGTCACTGCATGTATAAAGCCTGGTACAGGAATATGAGATACAATTTTGTATCTGTCAGCTGATCTTTAGGCATGCAACAACAAGATTTTAAATATCTAATTTCTATAGGAAATAAATTCTTCAGCCTCAATGACCACTGAACCCAAGAATTCACTTATGTGCTCTTGGCTACTGTGGGACTCGGACTAACTCTTCATTAGCCAGTACTGACATAGTTCATAAAGACAACTACATAAGAACCATGGAGATAACCTAGCAATTAGCTGAAAAATTATCATTTAAGATGATCACATTATATCTTATAGAAGTTTATTCTCTCTATATTAGGGAATGAAAATGCAAACTACCAACTACAGGAACAACTTTAAAATTCTCATAATTAACATTGTTTGTTTATGGTTGAACATTTTGTTACTGTTATCATTCAATTACTGTCAGACATAGAAACCAGAATCTCTAATATTTCATTAAGTTTTTTATCTGTATGAAACATGATAACATAATTCGATTTTTAGATGGCAAGAAAAAAAACAGATAAATCAAACGAGTTGCACACTAGTTTAGCTTTGAAAATATCCCCTATTTGGTCCATCAGATGATAGTATTTAGGGTATATAATACTGAAAGGGCAATCTGATAAATCACACTAGAAGCAATTTTATACGATACTTCTGCTGAAAAGTCAATTTAACTTTCCAGCTTTAGAAGACTTTGTTATTGCTATTGTTAATTATTTCTCATTTAATGGAAAATTGGCAACAAGGTCCCCAACTGTCATTTTAAATCTGCAATAATATCATGTGAAGCTTTTCGTCCTTATTCCCAAATCCTGGATTATCAGAGCTAAATGGCAACTCCAGCATTACAAAAGCTCAGGGGCAGGTACTGTTACACAAATTGCCAATTCAATTAACAGTGTGTAAATGCTCCACTGGCAGGCTGAGGGAAGGACAGCCATTTTGGCAAGTGTCATTCCTAATTTATCAAACTGTCAAACCTTCCACTCAGGTGCCTGCGGTCACTGTCTGCCTCTTAATGCTAAATTGTAAAGCTGCAGGAACCATTCTTGTAGCCTGACAAGGCACAATACTCAAAACTGATTTTAAAATCAAATGTACAGTTGTTTTAATTATTCTGTGTATAAATTGATGTTTTAATTATAAAAACAGAGAGGGAATATTCAATAAGGATCCAACATTACATGTATATACAGTAGAAGGAACAAAGCTTGCTACTTAACCTGTTTTCAGAGGTAACTGTTCAATTTTATTTAATCCTATACTGCTTGTGATTATACTCAAATAGACAGTTCCTTAGTGATAGTAAACCTCCATCACCCACTTCTCTATAGTCTTAACATTAGCTCTACTGTCTTTGGCTTCTTACCAAATCACCATGTGTCTTATTAGTGCCCTACAGATGAAAAAATGTACAAGATCATAGGGTTGGAAGGGACCTCAGGAGATCATTTAGTCTAACCCCCTACTCAAAGGGGGACCAATCCCCTAATAGCCTTCTTGAGGATTGAACTCACAACCCTGGGTTTAGCAGGCCAATGCTCAAACCACTGAGCTGTCCCTCCCCTCCTAAACTCAGGAGATTGGGGCAGGGTCCAGGCCTCATTCCCATCCTATCACCATTCACTGGCCTCAGAGCAAGCAGCCTAGTGGGGACTTCTAGACTTTATGGCCTTGTGTTCTTCGGATATGATGCTCTGCCATCACTCCTGTGAAGGGCAGGAGAGTCCCCTAAGTGCCCTCTGTGAACCTTGCCTGCCCCACAGAGCTGCACCCATTTCCCCATAACTTTTCCTGCCCCACAGAGCTGCACTCATTTCCCCATGACCTAGTGTCCATGTCACCCAAGCCACCACCCAAAATTGCTCCGAACACTTGCAGTCTGGGAGGTCAAGAACTGA
Organism: Chelonoidis abingdonii; assembly: GCF_003597395.2. Taxonomy (NCBI): domain Eukaryota; kingdom Metazoa; phylum Chordata; order Testudines; family Testudinidae; genus Chelonoidis; species Chelonoidis abingdonii. The sequence goes on along the minus strand of NC_133772.1, from coordinate 104,969,427 downwards.
TGGGTGATGGCAACTGGCCAGGCAGTTCTGAGGCACATGAGTGAGGGAAGGTTGTCCTGCTGCTGACAGGGCTGGACCTGCTCTAGAGAGAACGGGAGGATTCTGTCAGCAGGCGCTGCTGACCTGCCTCGTTCACCAGGGCTGCCATCCTGTGGCTTCAGCATTTGTTACTGGGGTGACTTGGGGAAAGGTCTCGACCTCCCCCATCCCACTTCACTGCTGTCAGAATCTCTCCTGCCCCCCTCCCTGCCCTACTTGAGAAGGGATGGATGATGATCTGCATCAGCAAATTCAAATTTCATTTCCACTGATCCCCTTCTCCCCACCAATCACAGTGAATAGTTTACTTCCTCCTCTTACCTTTATGGAAATACTAGTAGGAGTTGCTTTGTGGAAAAGGAACACTGAAGAACTTCACAGTTGGACCTGAAAGGGGCGAGGGCTTTTGGTCATCCTTACAGTTATACGAATGGCTTACAGACACTACTGCACATGCAGACAGGACCCTTTAAAGCAGGGGTACTCAGCCTTTTTTTCTGAAGCCCCCCGACATGCTATAAAAACTCTATGGCCCACCTGTGCCACAACAACTGTTTTTCTGCATATAAAAGTCAGGGCTGGCATTAGGTGATAGCAAGCAAGGCACCTGCCTTGGGCCCCATGCCACAGGGTGCCCCAGAAAGCTAAGCTGCTCAGGCTTCTGCTTCAGCCCCAAGTGGCGAGTCTCAGGGCCCTGGGCTTCAGCCACATGCAGTGGGGCTTCAGCTTTCTGCCCTGAGCCCCCACAAATCTAAAACTGGTCCTGCTTGGCAGACCCCCCTGAAATCTGCTCACGGCCCCAGACCACTGGCTGAGAACCACTGTTGTATAGCAGATACATGCAGTAAGTAGTATAGTGATGCCTGTAGTCTAGAAATGCCATTTAAGGATTTGTAACAGTGTAGTCATCACAAATGTTCAGGGTTCACATAATGCAGCTGTAAATGTTTGCTTCTGGGTTGAATATTAGCAGAGTATGTTCTCAGCCTAGGAGTGTTTTGGTTAAATACAGTGTAAATTGGTTTGACAATTTGAACACAATAGAAATGGAATTTAAAAATAAAACAAAATCACACAAGTTTTGTGCTTTCAGCTTTCTTGTGTGGCTTCTGTAACTCAAAAATATGTAATATATGAGAGAACAGGAATGTAGGGAGTGCCATAATGGATCAGACCAATGGTTCATTTAGTCCAGTATCCTTGTGACCAACACTGGCCAGTAGCAGCTATTCCAGAGGACAGTGCAAGAAATCCCAGAGTAGACATGTATGAGGTAACTGACCCAGTTATAGTTTCCTAATTTACTCCCAACAGGTAGAGGTTGTCCCAAAGCATATACCTAGGTTCATATATAACTTCCAAAATCCTCAAGTTCTTGTTTTTAACTATTTACTATTACACCATGCATCTGATGAAGTGGGTATTCACCCATGAAAGCTCATGCTCCAATATGTCTGTTAGTCTATAAGGTGCCACAAAACTCTTTGCTGCTTTTACAGATCCAGACTACCACGGCTACCCGTCTGATATATTACACCATTATAACTTTGAATATGCTTGTTATCCATATAAATGTCTAATCTCTATTTGAAGTCTCATAATGATATGTTATCATGAGTTTCTCCGGCTAACTGTGCACTATGTGAAAAATATAATATATCCAAATATTCATACAGTTCAATTTTACAGGCAGTTTGTTGGAATGTGGACTAATTACTTTGGGAATTTAGAAAAAAATACTTACAATGACTGAGACACTGAGGCAAAAAGAATTTCAGTTATTGGGAGTTTTATTCATACATTTAGACACGACACACAAGAAAGTGCACTATAAGAGAGGACTGGGGAGAAAACAAAGTTTTGCTGGAAAAATAAGAAAGCATTCAGCATTTCAGTAAAACACTGTTTTTTAACTAAAGTCAAATTTTGAAGATTTTAAAGATTGGCACCAATTCAAGCCGAATCTGCTCATAAATAGCCTGATATAAAGGCTATTGAAGTCAGAGAGTCATTCTGAAGAATTTGTCTGTCCTTTCATGTTTGTAGAAGACAGTTTATATCATTAACTTGTCCCAATGTACATAATTATGATAGAAAAACACACCCTTAAGAGCCAATAAGATGCTTTCCACAACAGAAAGCCCTTTTACAATAGTACACAACAGTACACCCTCAAGGCCAGATTTTTGAAGGTACTTAAGCACCTTAAGACAATGTGATTTTCAAAAGTGCCTTGGTGCCCAATTACAGGTTTGAAATACCTTCAAAAATCTGTCCCTTAGTTCACAAAATGTTGGCTTTGTTAAAAATAACACCATTACGGTCTCACTGCTTATTTACTGACTACTATCCTTTTTGTATATACCTTATTCTCACAATGTAACACTGAGCTCAGTCAAACAGCATGCATACTTAGTTTGAACTCAGAAATATGAGGAAAATGAAAGGCAGAAAACATTCAAATATCCTAAATCAGCAAAATAAAACTGCCGTACCTTAGGCTATACACTGGAAACATTATTACCTCTGTAGACTTTGAATAAGAGTTCAGAAAATTACATATGATGGTTGAGGAGAAAAAATGCAGTAATACACAAAAAGCAACCAGTGTGACCTAAAGAAATACTTAAGTAAATAAAATATTATTAGATCACAGATTAGAGATAGTGAAATCTAGTCTGAAGCCTAGAGTAACCACTCTGCTTTGTAAGAACAAGTGAAAAATGCCTGGACCCAGAAGGGTTTCATATCACCAGGAGAACCAAGTTTAAAGACTTTTACAAGCTCTCATACATCCTTTCAGACCTCCATAAAGTCATAACCAGTAGAGCCAAAATGAATAACCCTGGAAGCCTAACTCCAAGTAGTTAATTAAAGCTAAACCTAGGTGAAATGAACAGATAATAAATAGTTTGGTACCTATGTAATTATTCTGACTGAATTTCATTTTCAGAATATAAGTTTAGCTGGCACTGAGATTCAATAAACCAGTATGCTAGTGCATTAACTCACAGTATGTAAGAACTTGAATATCAATTCATACTACAATCAGGGGATTCAAATGATAGATTATTTCTGGATCTGAATTTCTCTAGTTAAGAATATTTTCTAGTGGATGAGAACAAGTATTTTGGCTTTGAGAGATAAAACCTGTAGAGATACTAATTCATATGCATTTAATCTCATCTCTATGCTTTACAAGACTGTTCTTCTCAGGGAACAACTTACTGTACTGTAAAACATCTCAGTTACTGCAGAATGATATGAATTCCCAATCACCAGGTGTAGCAATTGCAAGATCTCAAATTTTACAAACCATCACTTTGGAATCAGAAGGTTAGTAACAATTGTTATCAAAGGACCATACACTTTGCATTACCAGCTGGTGCCAGACAGTCCTGAGCCAGCTTCTCAAGCCAGCGTCCACATAACAATCCGAAGGGAAGGGAGAAAAAGGCATACAGGGCTCAGTCTGCACATCCATGAAAGACCAAATACAATGGCAATCCTCATGCTCAGATTAGCTCAATGACTTCTGGCTGTAACCTCCCTAGAAGTGTTAGCCACCACAAGGGAAATTAGAATGAGGCAGGAATATGGTCACAATTGTCTCTTTATTAACAGCCGCATCAAAGAGCATTTCCTGAACACTCTTTAGGGGTATCATAGAATCTTGGAATATCAGGGTTGGAAGGGACCTAGTTGGAGGTCATCTAGTCCAACCCTCTGCTCAAAGCAGGACCAACCACAATTAAATCATCCCAGCCAGGGCTTTGTAAAACCTGACCTTAAAAACCTACAAGGAAAGAGATTCCACCACTTCCCTAGATAACCCATTCCAGTGCTTCACCATCATCCTATTGAAAAGGTTTTTCCTAATATCCAACTTAAACCTCCTCCACTGCAACTTGAAACCATTATTCCTTGTTCTGTCATCTGCTACCACTGTGAACAGTTTAGATCCATCCTCTTTGGAACCCCTTTCCAGGTAGTTGAAAGGAGCTATCAAATCCCCCCTTCATTCTTCTATTCTGCAGACTAAACAATTCCAGTTCTCTCATCCTCTCCTCATAAGTCATGTGCTCCAGCCCCCTAATTATTTTTGTTACCCTCTACTGGACTCTTTCAAATTTTTCCACATCTTTCTTGTGGTATGGGGCCTAAAACAGGACACAGTACTCCAGATGAGGCCTCACCAATGCCAAATAGAAAGGAATGATCACGTCCCTCGGTCTGCTGGCAATGCCTCTTCTTAAACAGCCCAAAATGTCATTAGCCTTTTTGGCTAAAGGGCACACTGTTGACTCATATCCAGATTCTTGTCCACTGTAACCCCTAGGTCCTTTTCTGCAGAACTGCTGCCTATCCACTCAGTCCCTAGTCTGTAGCGGTGCATGGTTCATCCTAAGTGCAGCACTCTGCACTTGTCCTTGTTGAACCTCATCAAATTTCTTTTGGCCCAATCCTCTAATTTGTCCAGGTCCCTCTGTATCCTATCCCTACCCTCCAGCGTACTACCACTCCTCCCAGTTATAGTGTCATCTGCAAACTTGCTGAGGGTACAGTCCACGCCATCCTCCAGATCATTAATGAAGATAAAACCAGCCCCAGGACCGACCCTTGGAGCACTCCGATTGATACCAGCTGCCACCTAGACATGGAGCCATTGATCACTACCCATTGAGCCTGACAATCTAGCCAGATATCTATCCACCTTATAGTCCATTCATCCAGCCCATATTTCTTTAATTTTCCAGCAAGAATACTGTGAAGGTAAGCAAGAGCTGGACAGAACTCAAGCCATCTCATTTTTTACACTTTCAGGGCCCTATGACAAGACCTGCTGGAATGGTAGGCTCAGGTCCCCCTATCACCCCATATTCCTCTATTCCAGGGGTCGGCAACCTTTCAGAAGTGGCGTGTCGAGTCTTCATTTAATCACTCTAATTTAAGCTTTCGTGTGCCAGTAATACATTTTAAAGTTTTTAAAAGACCTCTTTCTATAAGTCTGTAATATATAACTAAACTATTGTTGTATATAATGTAAATAAGGTTTTTAAAATGTTTAAGAAGCTTCATTTAAAATTAAATTAAAATGCAGAGCCCCCCAGACTGGTAGCCAGGACCCGGGCAGTGTGAGTGCCACTGAAAATCAGCTTCCGTGCCACCTTCAGCACACGTGCCATAGGTTGCCTACCCCTGCTCTATTCCAACCCCTGGGATGGGCAGGATGAGGTGTTACCAACAAGGAAGCTGACCCAGGTGGGACCACATCCAGGGGATGCAGGACACATTGAGCTGATTCAGGATATGTCTACACAGCAACTAGACACCCACAGCTGGCCCATGCCAGCAGACTCAGGTTCACTGGACTCGGGCTACAGGGCTGCTTCATTGCTGTGTAGACTTTCAGGATCGGGCTGCAGTCCCAGCTCTGGGACCCTCCCACCTCACAGGGTCCTAGAGTTCGGACTCCAGCCCAAGCCCAGAAGTCTACACAGCAATGAAACAGCCCTAGAGTCTGAGTCCCATGAGTCTGAATTGGCTGGCAAGGGCCAACCATGGGTGTCTAGTTGCTGCGTAAACAAACCCAGACAAACTGGAGTTGGAGGCCCAGATCCGTATGCCTGCTGATCAAACAAACCCCCGCACTATGCTAATTTACAAAACTGAGCATGATATACATAGATTTTTTTTTTAAATATGCAATACTTGTGTAGGAACATAGGAATTGTGACAGTGGATCAGATTTGAGGTCCATCTAGTCAGTGCTTAATTTGTAATTAAAGAGGTGCTGGAACTCAAGTGATTAGGTGCCAGGGCTCAAGCAATTTTTTTACTTTAATAAATGAAGCAGCAAGCCCAGAGGTGCCAAGGCTATGAACTGTCAATCTTTGATGTGCCAGGGTTTATCCCTGGCACAAATTAAGCCCTGCATCTAGACAACTATCCTGTTTCTGACTGTGGTCAGTCCAGATGCTTCAGAAGAAGCTGCAAGAACTCCACAAATAGGTATGAATGGGGTAAATTATCCATCCCCAAAACACATATTTTGTCTCATTCTGAACTCTAATAGTGAGATTCTGGTTATCATTAATTAAAACAACTCTGGATATTCTGATTATCCCTATAAGTATCCAATCCCTTTTTTCAGTCCTCTTAAGTTATTTGCCTCAACAACTTATGCCAGCAAGTTCCAAAGTTAAATTATGCATTGTGTGAAAAAGTACTTCTTTTATTTGGTTTTCAATTTGTTACTTTTTAATTTTTTGAATGTCCCTTTGTTCTTCTATTGTGAGACAGGAAGAACAGAAGTTCCTGATCTCTTTTCCCTTACCATTCATTATTTTATATACATTCATCACATCCCTTCTTATTTGCATACTTTCTAAGATAAACCTCCCCAATCTTCTCAGTCTTGCTTCACAAGAGAGTTTTTCCATGCACTTCTCTTCTACAATATTCTTTTTGAGATGAGAAGACCAGTACTGCACACAGTATTCCAGATGGGGCTTCACTAGTGATTTATATAAAGGTATTATAATATTGTTTGTATTATTCTTCAATCCATTACTTACGCAACCTAACATCGTTTGTTTTTTTGACTACAGCTGCAAATTGAGCTGCCTCCAATGATGATACCTAGATCCCTTTCTTGAGTTAGTCCAGTTAATTTACAATCCTGTAAGGTGTATGAGTAGCTTAAATTGTTCTCTCCAATGTGAATTACTTTGCATTTGTCAACACGAAATTTCATTTACCATCATATTACCCGTTTACCTAGACCATTTACGTCTCTCTGAAGTTCCTCAGAGTCCTTTCTGGTCCTGATTAACCTATATAACATAGTGTCATCTGCAAATGTTGCTACCATACTAATCAGCCTGCTCCTGGATCATTAATAAATATTTTAAACAACATGGGACCTCGCACACAGCCTTGAGACACCCCATAGTTAATCTTTTGCCATGATGAAAACTGACTATTTAATCCTACCGTTTCACTTCTTTCAGTCCACCAGAACTCATGACTTCTCACCTCAGGACTACTTAGCTTCTTTAGTACCCTCTTGAGAGGGACCTTGTTAAAGACCTTTTTGGAAGTCTAACTAAATTATGTCAACTGGTTATTTTTTTTCCACTACTTTACTGATATATTCAAAGTATTCTAAGAGATCAGTGAGACATGATTTTTTCTTGAAGAAACCAGACTGGTTAGACATTATCATATCAGGATCTTTCAGGTGTTGTGTAATTCTAGATCAGTGGTTCTCAAACTTTTGAACTAGTGACCACTTTCACATAGCAAGCCTCTGAGTGTGACACTCCTTATAAATTAAAAACACCTTTTTATATATGTAACACTATTAATAATGCTGGATGCAAAGCGGGGTTTGGGGTGGAAGCTGACAGCTCATGACCCCCCATGTAATAACTCTGTGGCCCTCTGAGGGGTCCCAACCCCCAGTTTGAGAACCCCTGTTCTAGATTATAGATTAAAATTACAGATATATCATTTGGAAAAAGTCTCTGCTTTTATTTAGAGATTGCTCAGCAGCTCAGCCACTTCATACTTAAGTTCCTTCATAACTCTTGGATGTACTATCTGGCCTGGTGACATACTACTTTTAAATGATCAGTTTGCTCCAGCATCTCCTTCTGACACCTCATTCTCAGAGTGCCTCTTTTATGTTACCAGAAAAAGAGCAGGTGCAAGGAAGATATCTCAGCAATGATGCAAAAAAAATCAGTTTCTGAATAATGTCTTTATCTTTCTGTCGTGGGGCAAAGCAACACTGTAGCATACCCTGGTGGCTGAGGATGACACTGCAGGAACACTCTGCCTCACTTTCCCTCCCTGATGTAGGTCTCCCCTCCGCGCTTCACACCACAGGTGTGCGCTAGAGATGTGGCTTAGCCCTCCAGCCAAGTCACAAACAAAACTTAATCCTCTCCAGGGCAGCAAAAGTCCAACTACAATGTCCTAACAAACAAATGGTCCTTCCGCACTTCAGGGTTTTGCTTCATTCTGCCTTCTGCAACCTGTTCCCAGCCCCTTTCTGGGCTCCCATTGACAGTCTTTCTAAGTCTGGGATATAGCACTAGGTGGGCCGTAGGCTAATTCACCGGGATACCAAGCCTCCTGCAGACTCTGGCTCAGGGACTCCCACAGGAGCCTATCCACTTCCTTTGGTTCCCCCCTGTACTGATCTCTCAGCCCTTTTATGAGGCCCAGATGTCCATTAAGCTATCACCTGACCCCATTAGTTCAACCCTCCAACAGCTAATTTATATGGGACACATGTGACTAGCCCTACCATCCCTTAAAGGGCCAGTCAACTTGTGATGTTTTCATAATTGCTTCTAATAGCAACTGATGATCCAGCAGACCAACAATTATTTTGAAGGCTTTGTGCTTCTAATATACTTAAAGAATCTCTTGTTTGTTTGTTTTATAGTCACACTATTATTCACAAACACACACACAATTTTCTTAAGTTTTCCAATATTAGGGTTTTCTCTTTTTAAGAATTATTTGTAGATTTGTTTGTCTCTGGTTTTTAGGTATTATTTTTTCCATCAAAACTTTTTAAGGGAAGCATGAGTAGCAAATGACAGAATAGGATGGGACATGGCAAACTGAGAAGAAGACTAGCAAACATACTGCTTCTGTGCCTAGCAGGTGTTCAAGCATTTTATGCCAGCTACAGAAAACAGGCAGTATGCCATCGGTAACCATGGTGACAAGGAAGGACCCTACAGGTTGGTAGGGTACAACAGCTCTTTGGAAGCATTACAAGAAGGTGTAAAAGGAAGCCTAGTTCAAAGAGTAGGTTGGTGAGAGATGCACAGATTGATACCAATTAGTACATACACCTGTGCTGTAGCGGCACAGGACCAACAAATTGAAGAAAGGCACTGGAGGGACTAGGGAAGCAATAGTGCATGAAGGGGGCCCATTTAGAAGCAAGACAGACTACATCCACAAAATGGCACAAAGATAATGCCAAGTGGAGTGAACTGAAGAATGCAGAGCTAGGAGGTGTGCTAGAGGAAATTGGCCTGGTCCTGTGCAGCACTGCAGGCCCTGGCCCAAACTGAGTGGTGGTGGTGGTGGGCACAACTATTATGTCTGCTCCATAAGTGGTGTTAGAAATCTACTACAGGAGATGCTAGTGGAGTCAACTCAAAATCATGTGCTGACACAAGTAAAGAGCGGGATACCACGCCATCCTTCCACACATGAAATGAGCACATAACCTTTCATCCCTTTGTGCCCACATCCCACAGGAGGCAAAGTAGATAGGAGCTCTTCCCACTCCATCCCATGAAGCTCCATTTCACGTTCAAAACAACATTAAAGCACTTGGAGATCCCTGGGATTCAATGACAGCCAGAAAATATAAAAACTGTAGCAGTCAACATACACAGCATATAGTACAGAGCTGCACAATCACTTCCCAAGTTCTGTAGTGTGTACAGGATGATGGGGGTGTAGGCTAAGCCATATCTAGGTGTGTTTAGTTCACTCTGAGGGATGGTAAAAGTGGGAGGTCAAGGCTCATGTCCTCCCTACCTGTCTTCAGGGAGATGCACAGCCTCAAGGATGCACAGAGTGAGTGCTCCCTGCAGTCCCACAAGCATAGGGCCTAAAATTGTCCTTTGCTCATGTGTCATCTCACCAATTTCACCACACCACACCTGCACCAGGCAGGGGGCGATGTGGCCGCCAGGTGTTTTTCTAGAAAGCCAACTCATTTGCAAATGAGATGCTGGCTCATTCTCTGCCAAAATAAGTATGTAATCATTGGCAATACCATTAAAAACACATCCACACCATCACTTTTTTTTGGCTTCAGTATTAAGGGAAATTATTGACAGTGATTCAGAATATGCCTGTGCTGTGCTTCTGAATTCAGTGTTCCCGAATGACAGCATTTGCCTATAGGGAGCATAAAAGGAACCATTTTCTCTTGCTCGTTCTGCATCATCTTTGCTTTTAGTCCCACCATCTTCACCTCTCCTTTCCAATATCATGACTGCACTTCTGTTGTGACACAACAAGAAGGTATTTAAAAGGGCGGTCAAGTGCCAGCACTGGTCAAGGGTTAGCCTGTTCCTTCTGGGCTGTAATATTCTGTAGTCCCTCCACAGTCTCTCCAATTAACACTATCCCATGTTTCTTTAAAGTTGCACTGAAATAGTGCTCCAACCATCTTCAAAACATCATAGCATAGTCTATGAAAGCATCTGAAAACATTAACACCGCAGAAAACATTAAAATTACAGTTAAAACTTTATCCTAGAAATCTGTACAAAAGATAAGCTTTAAGGCACAGTCTTGAGTAGTGCAGTGTTCCAAAAGCAGCACTGAGGTATGCGGTGTCTCAGGCTTGGTCTACACTGGGCGGGGGGGAAATAGATCTAAGTTATGCAACTTCAACTATGTGAATAACGTAGCTGAAGTCGATGTACTTAGATCAACTTCCCATGGTGTCTTCACTGTGGTGAGTCGACTGTTGCTGCTCCCCTGTAGACTCCGCCTGCGCCTCCCACAGCGGTGGAGCATAGGAGTTGACAGGAGAGCGCTCAGGGATCGATATATCGTGTCTAGACTAGACGTGATAAATCGACCCCCGCTGGATCGATCGCTGCCCGCTGATCTGGCGGGTAGTGTAGACATACCCTCAGAGATACCACAATTCCTCCCAGCACTTCTGTTTTGTGTTTCTCTGAGACACCTCTTCTGCAGTGTGCAGCGAATTCCTCACAGTGTGGCCAGCTAGCTCGCTCTGCTGGCCCCGCCCAGGAGAAGCATCTCCAAGACAGCCCTTGTGCCCACCCCCTGCCCATGAGTACTGGGAGGTGCAAAGGGATAGGTAACTTTTCTTCCCTTGCAGGACTGCATCAAGACTAGTCACAAACTAGTGCTGGAGTAACAATTACAGTAGTCAATTTTCAAATATCAGTAATGTAACATTTTTCCCTTTTAAAAAAACTTATCAAAAGTCAGGAGTCTAAAACGAAAGAAACATCCACCCCATCTATTTTTACAATTTAAAGTTGGCTGACAATTCCCTATAGAGAGCAGCAGGAGGCTGCAGTGAAGTGAGGATGCTGAGGAATTAGAGACTGCTAGCTGTGAGCAGAGTCTAGCAGACAATGCTGGGAGTTAGGACTGAGGCTATGTCTACACTACCACTTATGACAGTATAATTTATGTTGCTCGGGGAGTGAATGAATCATCCCTCTGAGCAACGTACTTACAGTGACCTAAGTGCCGCTGTGGACAGCGCTATGTCAGCAGGAGAAGTTCTCTCACCAACATACTACAGCCTCTCGTTGGGGGTGGATTAATTAAGTCAATGGGAGAGCTCTCTCCCGTCGGCGTAGAGTGGCTACACTAGAGAGCTTGCATTGGTGCAGCTATGCCATTGTAAGCTCTCTAGAGTAGCCACAGCCTGAGACTCCTGTCTAAGTGTGCCCTACCAAAGCAGGAAAGGCCCCAGGCATGAAGGCATGGGAAGAGGAAGAGAAATCTTTGTTTGTGCAGACTTTTGGATAGATTTGAAAACTTCATTTTGAATGTTAATTTAATAAAGCACAAGCAGAGAAGGGATAGGAATGGACAGAAGAGAGTTTTTTTCAATTTCTCCAACAGTCCCAGAGGGAAAATTGAGGCAGGCTGCCCGTAGCATGACCCTAGGTCATGAGGGGATGCATGGGAGGCCGTCAGCCCTCTAAAATGGCAAAAATCTATTGTGTTTGTGAGTTATGCAAACTACAAAGAAATACCAAATGTGGTAACTCTAGTTTCATGTATGGTCCCAAGTTTAATGATTACATTTAAGAACATGAACAAAATTATTGTTAGCAACACCTCATAACTTTATGGATGTCATCCATTGGATGTTGGGCATCTGAGCGTTAAAAACAAAAACACTTCTGTAAGCTGCTTTCAATTAGGTCTGCAGCTTTGGGGGCAAGTAGTTTAGACCCTGGGTCTGTGCTGAAGCAGATGGACATGTCTGGCTCAGCAAGACAGGGTGCTGGGGTCCCAAGCTGGCAGGGAAAGCCAGTGCCAGAAGTAGTCTTGGCACATAAGGTGGCAGCTCCCTAAGGGGGTTCTGTAATCTAACCCATCACAGCGGTCTCAAGCATTCCCAGTAAATGTTCACTTATTGGCACAATAGTGCACTCTTAGTTCTCATTTGTTTAATGACTGAGGTTTAATTCCTCCTGTCCTTATCACCAAACTTAAACTTGACTCAATTCATTTGCAGTCTAGGATGAAATAAGCAAGAAAAGTGAATAATCATTCACAAGGCACTGGAAAAAGACAATAGCAGCCCAGTAAGTGGCATATTTTATTGGTATCTGTGTTACTTTCCTTTCGGCATTTCTTTGTATAACATGTATTGCTTTTTACTGAATTTCAGTCAGCTCCATGGGAGACAACACCATCCGTCTTATTTCATCTTTTAACAAGGACTTGATGAGGTGACACAGGACTGATTCTTAAAAACACATTACCTGTTATGTGAAGCATTGTGTGACAGGGGGAACTATCTTAGTGACAGGCACCTGACAGCAGATTTGTTGATTTCATGGTCACTTCATTTAAAGTAACAACAGGGTGAAATATGCCATCTGATAATCTGTTTGAATGTTGACTGTGAAAAGCACTTAACATTGCTGCCAGCTACTACTACCACAGAATCTGTTCTTCAATATGTGCAGTTGTGCCGGATTCTTTAATAATTAAAACACACATATTCCATCTTGGATTTAAAATAAACTTTCTAAAAGTAAACATTAAAAGACTGAAAAAAATCTATTAAATCTATGAAAGTGAAAAAGATTCAAAGTGCTCAATTCAGAGCAAAGTGCAATATGTGGACCACGGTATGTAAGATCATTCTCTGTTTGAAGACAACTGCCATACCTGTATGAAATAAGTGAGGTAAGGATGAATTTGCAGCCTTCCCTCTCAGTTTTCTAGCCTTTGAGGTTAAATCTATAACCTTAAGGTTCGATGGTCACATACTTTTTGGTTACTGTACTTATTTTATTACTACCCAATAATAAGAAGAAAAATAAATTGCCTATCATTTTCGCGGGGGGGGGGGTGTACCTTTAACTCTGTGTTGTATTACAACTCTTAAGCCATTCTGGATGAGAGGGAGATATGATACATACACAACAGACAGTTATCTCTAATGAAATAGGGTAGGAATTCAATTAAAATATTCATCCCACATTAGTTTCTAAGAAGCAGAGTTTATAACATTGGGAGACAGATCCACAGACAATATCTAAATTTTGCTGACTGAGTGGGTGAAACCCTGTTTGTTTTAAAGGAACTCGTGCAACACACATAGGTTTTTAGTTAATATGGCAGTAGTACAGGTTAGATCTAAAACTGCACTTTAACACAGATAGTTGCAGAACAGTATTGTGCGGCATACATGAATTATAAAATCCTTATCTGAACAGGTTAAATGAGATTTTTTTAATAAAGTAATCAGTTATCTAGTACTGAATACAGCAGCTATACCCATATCTTAATTAAACACACACACAAACACACTTTGAACCGCCCTGATGATTTATACCAGCTCCCACGAAATATGAAGAACACCTTGAATGTTGATATATTTGAAGCTTTTTGAAACAGCGTTAAAAATGAACCAGAAATAGGCTGGTTAAAATTTACACTTCCTCTGAAAGATTTTTGACACATTCTGTGCTTGTGAAAGTGAGGGGATGACGGCCCTAGTCAAATACAGTTGAGTGAGCAGACTGCAAGCATCCCACATTCCACCTCCAGCGCAGTTCAAGCGTGACGTGGAGGGACCAGCCTCTCTTTCTCTCTCTCTTTTACTGTTTTCCAAATATTTTATTAATTAATTTTTGTTGTTGTTTCTTTCTAAGACAAGCATCACTGAAATTATTCATCACTCTTAATATTTTTCTACATGGTTTAGCTGAATCTCACCAGATCTGTTTGTTTAGAACAGAAACGCTGACAAGCTGACAGACAGTACCAAGTACATAGCAAGTATCTTACTACTAACCTATGAAGATGTTTTTCAGAATCATTTCATGTAAATTTGTTTACTTTAAAATTTTCTTTACCGGGAGATAACATCAGGAGCTCAACGTTCTCATCTCAATGGTCACAGAAGCATACATTTCAAAAATTCACCGTAGCTTATGAATATTGCTTTTGTAATAAGAACATTCTGCATGTTATTTTATAGCACTGCAGATGCCAATGTTTTGTGCTAAGCTTCATTGCACATTAGAAATAACAATCTAATGTTATTTTGTTATGAAATCTAGTCAACTTAAAAAAAAAAAAAAGGGAAAAGTACTTTCAGGTACTAAACCAACCTGAGCTCTACTACGATTTTGTAGTTTTAAAATCATACGTTCTTATTTTAAAAGTGTTTGTCGCTTCCCTGATATTGTGAAAATGACCTCACCACACAGTAAGTGGTGGGGGCCATTGTCTGACTTGTTGGAAAAAAAATGTGTGGCCCCTTTAAGGGGCAGAGAGCCAGGGAGTAACTTTCTGCTGCAGCTGCAGACTAGGTAAACAGTGGAGACACTGACTCATCTCCCCCAGCTGATGGAAGACAGTGGGGACTGTATAGGTCCATGCCAGTGCAGACAAGCCCTCTTTTACCTGGACCAGGCAGAGCAGCACCCACCCTTCCTCCCATGGAAATGGTGAAATACTGGGTTTTTGTCAGGATCTTCGGAGGGCACTGCGCTGGTCGCTCTTTTCTCGACAGGCTGGGAATGAATGTTTTCCGCATCGCCAGATTGTCCAAGGCAAAGTGTTTTGGGTTTTTTTGCCTTTCCCACAACAGGTTCGGGGGGGGCTTAGTGGGGTGAACATGAAATGGGAGTTAAGCTAAGTTGATGCATCTCATAAAGTAAACATGGAGTGGGCGTGCAGTGCAGTACTTTGCAGGGAAGGGATACGGTGACCAGACAAAATGGACTGGTAAAGGATTTAAAGGAGGTATTCTTTAAAAGAGTGGAAACAGAGGTTTCAGGAACGCTATAACTGGTACAGCAGGAAGCCAACCCCTCCCCTCCCCAATATTATTGGAGGAGGGGGGATGGTGATGTCCCAGCAACAGGTTTGCTGGGGAACAGGATGGGTAAAGGGGGAGGGCTGATGGAAGCCCCTCAGGTATATATTGAAATGATGATGGAATTATCCGCACTGTACACTTTTATCAGCCAAGTTCTCCCAGATGTTTAAAAATAAAGTTGCAGCCTAATTAAACCACATCCAGTGTTTTCTGTCCTCCTCCCGGCACGGCCGGACAAAGATTTGCACAAATAACAAGAAAACCAGCCACAGTGAAGCTGTCTAAGCAGTAACTGCTGTCAAATGAACAAAGTAAAGAAACTAGGTTGGTGTTATGTATAACAACAGTAGGTAACAAACTTTTCATACAGAAATGGGAGTTTAAAGTTGATGGTATCCCTTAAAGCACACGTCAGCTGTAAGGCATGCATATAAAATCCTGTGGTCCAGATGTCGGGGTACAGTGTGGCTGCTTTCAGTCAAATCACACGCAGATTCTGGGCATGAAGCCATCATAACTGCACATGTGAGGATCACACCAGAGTGGCAAAGAGTTCGCACTGCTGCTCCCCATAGTATGCCTCTCTCATACCACTGCTGCCAGCATAGGAAGGTTCGACGGGCCTTCCCATCCAATTCAATAAGGACAAATGCAAAGTACTCACTTAGGAAGGAACAATCAATTGCATACATACAAAATGGGAAATGACTGCCTAGAAAGGAATACTGCAGAAAGGGATCTGGGGGTCATAGTGGATCACAAGCTAACTATGAGTCAACAGTGTAATACTGTTGCAAAAAAAGCAATCATAATTCTGGGACATATTAGCAGGAGTTTTGTAAGCAAAACACGAAAAGTAATTCTTCTGCTCTACTCCACGTGACTACGGACTCAGCTGGAGTATTGTGTCCAGTTCTGGCTGTCACATTTCAGGAAAGATGTAGACAAACTTGAGAAAGCTATAAAAGAGCAACAAAAATGATAAAGGTCTAGAAAACATGACTTATGAAGGAAGATTGAAAAAATTGGGCTTGTTTAGTCTGGAGAAGAGAAGACTAAGAAGGGATATAACAACAGTTTTCAAGTACACCAAAGGTGGTTACAAGGAGGAGGGAGAAAAATGGTTTTCCTCAACCTCTGAGGATAACACAAGAAGCAATGGGATTAAATTGCAGCAAGGGCAGTTTAGGTTGGACATTAGGAAAAATTTCCTAACTGTCAGGGTGGTTAAGCACTGGAATAAATTGCCTAAGGAGGTTGTGGAATCGCCATCATTGGAGACTTTTAAGAGCAGGTTAGACAAACACAGGCCAGGGATGGTCCAGCTAATACTCAGGCCTGGTCTACACTACGCGTTTAAATCGATTTAAAGAGCGTTAAATCGATTTAACGCTGTACCCGTCCACACTACAACGCCCTTTATATCGATATAAAGGGCTCTTTAAATCGATTTCTGTACTCCTCCCCGACGAGAGGAGTAGCGCTAAATTCAATATTAACATAT